>NW_026618102.1:0-13800 GCF_000801105.2 Raphanus sativus
GTGAGAATGAAAGAATAATAAACCAACTTTCCCATTTAGCCATTTTATTGGAAAATTTATTTTTATTTATAATAAATGTAAAACTTATTAACGGACACAATATGTCATTTAATGTAAGCGTAGATGTTGGTGTTGTGTTTCTGGTTCGAAATTTGATAGAAAAAAGATTATATTATGTTTCGATATTAAAAAGTTAATTTTTTCTGGCCTGGAAGATTATTTAAACCTAAAGTTGGACATCTTCTTTTTTCTTTAAAAAAATGTAAAAGATAAATGTAAAACTTTGACGTGCGATAAATATCTCTTCGTAAGACTTGGTAATATGAAGAATGTTACCTAAAGTATATCATTCTTTGGAGCCAGTTTATAAATGCGAAAATGAGAGTATTGTTATAAAATAACTTACAATTTTATAGTATCGAAAAATTTGAATAAGAGTGAAATTTTATACCCGCAGAAATAAAAGAACACTGATATAAGTATAATAACGAGAGAGAGAGTAAGTTATATGAGGAAGAAGAGAATGGTGTAAAAGTGCGCATTACAATCGATCGAAACAATCGTTTATATAGAAGTAAAAAGAGAAAGTTACTGTGTGTGCATAGTGGCAGTGGGCTCCACATAATTTACTTCACACGATCATTTTCAATGATCGGTGCTTCCTTTGTTGACATTCCATTTTTCACGTTTATAACACTCCCCCTTGGAGACCAGTGTCACTATCTCTTCTTGCTTAACGTTTTTGTTGCCTCGTTAAAAACCTTTCCAGGAAAACCCAATGGAAAAAACCATAGTAAGGTAAAAAGAGTACAACCACGTAAGCTCCCCCTCGGATGAGCAGTCATAGATCATTCCGATGACGCATTCCAATGTTATGAACATGTTTTCTGAATACCGAGGTAGGAAGTGATTTAGTGAAGAGGTCAGCTGCATTGTCGCTTGATCGAACATATCTTACTTCAATCTCTTTCTTCTTCTCGAGCTCTTGAGTGTATGAGAAGAACTTCGGATGAATATGCTTCGTTCTATCGCTTTTGATATATCCTTCCTTTGTTTGAGCAACACATGCCGCATTATCTTCATATAGAATAGTTGGCTCCGTATTTTCGTCAATTCCACTGCTTGAACAGATATGTCGGCTTATTGATCTTAGCCATACACATTCTCGACTTGCTTCATGGAGTGCGATGATCTCAGCATGATTTGAAGAAGTAGCCACGAGTGTCTGCTTTTGAGAACGCCAAGATATGGCAGTGCCTCCAATAGTAAAAACGTATCCCGTTTGTGATCTAGCTTTGTGTGGATCTGACAAATAACCTGCATCTGCAAAACCAATCATTTGACCCTTTGAATTTTTAGGGTAAAATAGACCTAAATCAATGGTCCCTTGAAGATAACGAAAGACATGTTTAATTCCATTCCAATGTCTTCGTGTGGGGGATGAACTGAATCTTGCTAAAAGATTGATGGCAAAAGATATATCTGGTCGAGTACAATTTGCAAGATACATAAGAGCTCCAATTGCACTTAGATATGGAACTTCGGGACCAAGTATTTCTTCATTTTCTTCGGATGGTCGGAATGGATCATTTTCAACATTAAGTGATCTAACTACCATCGGGGTGCTAAGAGGAGTTGCTTTATCCATGTTAAAGCGTTTCAATACTCTTTTGGTATATGTAGATTGATGTAGAAATATACCCTTTTGAGAATGCTCAATCTGTAAGCCTAGACAATATTTTGTCTGTCCGAGATCTTTCATCTCAAATTCTCCTTTTAAATAATCTGATGCCTTTTGTATTTCTTCTTGAGTTCCGATAATATTAAGATCATCAACGTACACCGCGATTATCACAAATCCGGTTGTAGTTTTCTTTATGAAAACACAAGGACATATAGGATCATTTGTGTATCCTTCTTTTGTTAAATGCTCACTTAGACGATTGTACCACATACGTCCTGATTGCTTTAAGCCATATAATGATCTTTGCAATTTTATTGCACATAACTCTTTAGGTTTGGAACTTAAGATTTCTGGAATTTTAAATCCATCTGGGATTCTCATGTAGATATCAGTATCTAATGATCCATATAAATATGCCGTAACCACATCCATGAGACGCATCTCGAGATTTTTATCAGCTGCTAGACTCATCAGGAATCTAAAAGTGATTGCATCCATAACAGGAGAATATGTTTCCTCATAATCAATTCCAGGCCTTTGAGAAAAACCTTGGGCTACGAGACGAGCTTTGTATCTTGTAATCTCATTTTTTTCATTTCGTTTTCGGACGAACACCCATTTGTATCCAACAGGTTTCACATCTTTGGGTGTGAGCACAATAGGTCCGAATACGTTTCGTTTGTTAAGGGAATCTAGTTCGACTTGAATTGCATCTTTCCATTTCATCCAGTCATGTCTCTTTTGACATTCATATACAGATTTTGGTTCTGGATCTTCGTTTTCTTCATTTATTTCTTGTGCTAAGAGATATGAGAAAACATCATCAATGTCATCCATCTTATTTCGTTTCCATATCTTTCCATTATGGATGTAATTGATAGAAATCTCGTGATTTCCTTCAGATTCAATATGTTCTCTATTGTCGTTAGATTCACAATTTTCTTCTTCCAAAATATTTTCTGTTATTTTGGGAGTATCATGCTTTTCACCTTCCTTACGTTTCCTAGGAACTTTATCTTTCGAACCAATAGGTCTACCGCGTTTCAAACGTGTTCCTGATTCACGTGTATCAACTGCCGCTCCATATTTTTGTGGTATTTCAATACGAGCAGGAGTATTTGCAGCTGGTATGTGTGATTTAGTTACCATTTTGGTATCAGCAAATGCATCGGGTAATTGACTTGCTATATTTTGTAACTGCATGATACGTCGAACTTCTAGTTCTGATTGTTTCGTAGGAGGATCAAGGTGTAATAAAGATGGCACATTCCATTTGATTTCTTTTCCTACTTGATTATTGTCTCCCCCTAGGGTTGGGAACTCTTTCTCATTGAAATGACAATCGGCAAATCGTGCCGTAAACACATCACCAGTTTGTGGTTCTAGATATCTTATTATTGATGGAGAATCATAACCAATATATATTCCTAACCGTCTTTGTGGTCCCATCTTTGTACGTTGCGGTGGTGCTATTGGGATATAAACTGCACAACCAAAGACTTTTAGATGGGAAATATTTGGTTCTCTACCAAACGCTAACTGTAATGGGGAATATCTATGGTACGCACTGGGTCTTATCCGAATGAGTGCTTCTGCATGCAGAATGGCATGTCCCCATACAGAGGTTGGAAGTTTTGATCTCATGATCAATGGCCTTGCAATTAATTGCAATCGTTTAATTAGTGATTCTGCCAAACCGTTTTGTGTATGAACATGAGCAACTGAGTGCTCTACTTCAATCCCTGATACCATACAGTAATCATTAAATGCTTGGGATGTGAATTCACCAGCATTATCTAATCTAACTCTTTTAATTGGATGATCAGAGAACTGAGCTCTTAATTTGATTATTTGAGTTAAAAATCTCGCAAATGCCATATTTCGAGATGATAATAGGCAAACATGTGACCATCTACTCGACGCATCGATTAATACCATAAAGTAGTAGAATGGTCCACATGGTGGATGTATTGGTCCACAAATGTCACCTTGGATTCTTTCTAAGAATTTTGGTGATTCTTTATCAATTTTGGTTGGTGATGGTCTTATGATTAATTTCCCAAGAGCACATGCAGCACATGTCATTTTATTACTTTGATATAGATCTTGGGTTTTCATTGAATGACCATGTGAACTTTCAATGACTTTTCGCATCATTGTAGTGCCTGGATGACCAAGACGGTCATGCCATAATGTAATATCTTCTGGATTTCTTTTGACCACAAGGTTTGATTCTATCGCATTAATATAAGTCTGATGTAATCCAGAAGGAAGTTTTGGAAACTTTTCCAGTACAAGATTTTTGCCTGATTTTTCAGAAGTTATATACATATACTTCTTTCCATTCTCAGTTGCAGACTGAGTTTCATATCCTTGAAGGTATATATCTTTGAAACTCAACAAATTTCTCTTTGAATTTGGAGAATACAAGGCATTGTTTATGGAAAACTTTGTTCCATTAGGCAACATAAAGTTTGCTTTGCCAATTCCCTCGATCAAATCCGTAGGACCTGATATTGTGTTTACAGTCATTTTTGCTGATTTTAAGTTAGAGAAATATCTCTTATCTTTCAGAATAGTATGTGTTGTACCACTATCTGGAATGCAAACTTCTCTGCCAATTTGCTTAGTTGTTGTTCCATTATCCATTTCTGTAACACACAATTAATATTAATAAAGAAAATAAATTTTCATAAGTAAACATTATATAATTATACATTGATTATAAGCACACACACTTATACATTAGACTATAATTATACATTAGTTGTTTCGAAAAACAATTTTATTCTAGAACTGAAAATACATAATAGTAATAATAATTTATGACATCACTGGCATTATTGGGCTTGATTACTATAAGCATTTTAATTATCTTGATGAGTGGCCTCGTTGACATCGTCCATAAAGTCAGAAGACTCAAGGTATGTAGATGTTGTACCCTCGAAGTGCTCATTGAGATTAACTTCCTTTGCTTTGCCTTTGATGGTTTCTTGGTACAACTTACATAGATGCTGAGGAGTTCGGCATACTTGAGACCAATGCCCCTTCGATCCACATCTGTAACAGACGTTCTCGTTTTTACGAGTAGGGTTTTCTTGGGCTTCATTCCCTTTTCCACGATTGGATCGATTCCATGTGTTGGATCCCCTTCCTCTTGGGTTGTAACTCCTTTCATTACCACGATTAAATCGATGGCCACGACCACGACCGTGACCACGACCACGACCACGACCACGATAGGAAAAATTTCCTCTTTCCGGATTTTTTACATCCGTCGCATTCACCTCAGGAAATGCTTTGGTTCCCGTGGGTCGGGTATTGTGATTTTTGATAAGGAGTTCATTATTTTTCTCCGCTATCATGAGCGCTACAGCGAGTTCAGAGAACCTCGTGTATCCACGGTTTCTGTATTGTTCTTGTAGAACATAATGGTTTTTGTGGAACGTTTGGTAAGTCTTCTCAAGCATTTCTGCTTCCGTTACGGGCTTACCGCAATATTCTAATTGCGCCGCTATCCTTAATATAGCGGAATTGTACGTTTCCACCTTTTCAAAATCTTGAAATCGTAGGTTCGCCCACTCATCGAGTGCATGGGGAAGAGTTATTTTCTTCTGGTTATCAAACCTCTCCTTTAGGGCTTTCCAAAGATCTAGAGGATCTTTTACCCTCGCATAGTCATGCGTAAGATTTTCATCTAGGTGTTTTCTCAGAAATATTACGGCCCTAGATCTTTCGTGAGAAGCTGATTTATTCCCTTCTTTTATTGTCTCGAGTATTTTCTCTGAGTCTAGATGAAGCTCCATATTAGTTATCCATGCCGTGTAATTTGCCCCAGTTATTTCCAAAGCCGGAAACTGGAGTTTTTCAATATTTGCCATTTCTGAATTTCCAAGACACAAAATAGTAAATTTTATTAGAATTTTATAATATTTAAAATGAACCGTTTACATTAATCATGCAAGCAATTACAAATAGAAATAATGTATAGAAAAGTAAACCGATATTCATCGTAAATTCCCCCGGAGCAAATTCTCCAACGAATAAACCGTAAATAGATACACAAATTAGAATTGCAACTAAAATCAAAAACGCGCGAATCATCTTTCTTGGAATGAAAAACCGGAGGAGAGCGATTTGAAAATATTTGAGAGATAATGAAATGTTTGGATGAAGAAAATGAGTGAAGTATGAATGTATTTATAGATGTAAAAATACTGTTCATAGCCGTTGTAAAAAGGTAAAATTTTTGAATTTTTTTCTTTGTGACCGTTGGGGTTGAATCGTTAAATC
Organism: Raphanus sativus; assembly: GCF_000801105.2. Taxonomy (NCBI): domain Eukaryota; kingdom Viridiplantae; phylum Streptophyta; class Magnoliopsida; order Brassicales; family Brassicaceae; genus Raphanus; species Raphanus sativus. The sequence continues at coordinate 5,978 of NW_026618102.1, forward strand.
GAAAAACAGTTTGAAAATATCGTAATAATCAGTCAATCAATTTTAGTAAATTTCACTATATATATATATATATATTTTTTTTTTTTTATAGGTGAGCAAACATTTGTATAATAAAATTAATATAATACACAAATAAATATTAATCGTATTATGGTGATAGATTAATTTATATTTTAATATTGAATAAATTTTGCGGCGGCACAGCCAAGCCAAATGATAATGGTGTAATTAACAATCAAGGTTTATTAACGAGGCGACATACCGCCCGCATTAATATAGATAAATAATAGTGAATTAAAACAAACACTATAAAATAATAAACAATAATATAGGCGGTATACCGGCCATTATAGCAGGGTAAATATGATACATATAAACTTTACCGAATTGCAGAGTGATCGTGCTGATAACGTGTTATAAAATAACTTACAATTTTATAGTATCGAAAAATTTAAATAAGAGTGAAATTTTATACCCGCAGAAATAAAAGAACACTGATATAAGTATAATAACGAGAGAGAGAGTAAGTTATATGAGGAAGAAGAGAATGGTGTAAAAGTGCGCATTACAATCGATCGAAACAATCGTTTATATAGAAGTAAAAAGAGAAAGTTACTGTGTGTGCATAGTGGCAGTGGGCTCCACATAATTTACTTCACACGATCATTTTCAATGATCGGTGCTTCCTTTGTTGACATTCCATTTTTCACGTTTACAAGTATTATATATATTTGCCAAAAAGGCCAAACAGATAACTTAATAAGTTTTGTAGTTCAAAAATTAAAAGCTAGGAAACGTCATCGTATGACCCCATTAGTGGCCACCCTCATTTCAATTCTCCACAAAGGTCTAATCTAACCTTATCTTAGTTTCCATTACTCTTTTATAATTGTTTATTCATTTACAAACTTTAATTTATTATTGGTTTCATAGGAAAACTCTATTTACAATTATTACACACGATAAATGTTCGACAAAACAATGTAGATGCTCATGACGTGTTAATCTATTGGTACTCTTTTGGCGAACAATGTACTCATGCAGATCTACATATTAGTATGTACAATAAGTTTTTGCATAATAATTCTGGAAGATGCAACCAAGTTGTCTTGGGTTAATGGTAAAGGATTTTATCGGCTGGAGCTCCTTCCTGGGTTCGATTCTACTTGACCATCAGAACTAGCGTTAAATCGCAATAATACGTAAGTTGTCGTCGGTCTAAGAGGATTAGTCTTGGGCGTTAATAGAATCACTTCCTTGATTTTAAAAAAAAAAATAATAATAATAATAATAATAATTCTCGAAGATGCCTGAAATTGTAAGGAATTTTAGTTACAAAATAAGTTTAATTTTATTTTGGATATAACGTTTATTACGAAAAAGACGTTAACTACAATAGTTTTCTTGAAACCGTACCATATCTTAATTCTGAATCTGGGATAAAATTCAGAACCGAATTAATAAACATAAAAGTAGCTCTGGAATCTAGGGGTGGGCATTTCGGTTTAGTTTCGGGTTCGGTTTGGGTTCGGTTTGGTTTGGGTAATTTGGGTTTTTATTAACTCAAACCAATTAAAAACCAAAGTAGCTTTGGTTTGGGTCGGTTTGGTTTAATTCGGTTTGGTTTGGTTGGTTTAGATTTAGTTCGGTTTGACATTATTATGATCTAAATTTGTTCGGTGTAGTCGGGTTGGTTATAAAATATGAAGGCATCAGTTTTATACTTTTATTAAAAAATAATCAACTCATTTAACAATAGATGAGAATATAAAAACTTTATGCTACATAAATTTTATATAAATAGTATTATTTGAATCGTATCTATAATTTTTTTAAAGATATGGAAAGTTTATGAAAAAAATGAAAAAAAAACTTATCTAAAATTTACAATATGTTAATACATATATATAATATATATCATATATATTTTTCTATATATATATGGATTATCGTTTTGGTTCGGTTTGTTCGGTTTAAACCCAAACCAAACCAAACCGTTCGGGTTGAGTAAAACATAACCAATGGGTTACATAAAGAGCACGGTTTGTTTGGTTCGGTTTATTTCGGTTTGGTTGGTTCGGTTCGGTCGGTTTGGGTTTTTTGCCCACCCCTACTGGAATCTGGACCCACGAAAATATAAAAATAAGAGATATATTTTCTAAACATACGATTGATTGCATACATGGACAAGAGAAAATTGAGTTTAGGGTTAGAGTGTTCAGATCTAATATTAAATTTAGCAAATCAGATAAGGACTGAAGAAGACATAAAGGTTTTTATTCTGAAAAAAAGACATAAAGTTTCTTTTTGATAATGAAGGTCTTGACCACACTTATATGTATATGTGTATCATATGAAATGATAATATTGATATCTACACACTCATATATATACTGCTTTGCATCATCATTACCCTACCAATTTATTTGACTCTTTCTGTTTTGGAATTAGGGTACCTCTATTTTTCATTCCATGATTTACTTTAAAAAGGTGAAAAATGAAACATAAATAAAAAAAGAAAATACTCCATTTTTTGGAATAATCTTTTATTTCTAGTTGGTTAACTTGATTTGTATATTATATTATTTTGTTATAGAAATCAACACCAAGATCTTTTTGTTTATAGTATATTTCACATTTTCATTTTGGAGTAAAATATAGAAAGAGATGCTTCTTATGATGTTGATTTCTTTGGAAATATTCCTTTTTTCTGGTAATTTCGGATTTTGAGACAAACCAAGCTAACGTGTGTGTATATATAATATATATATATATATTATATAATATATATATATATATATATATATATATATAATTGCTAATGTAAGGTTATTAAGAGTTCTATCTTTAAATGGTTTACTCTACTTTTACTCTAAAGTAGAATAATTCTATTATAGAATTAGAGTTTACTCTAATAGTACTCTATTTTAGAGTAAAAAATAGAATGATGAAAAAACAAGTTATATATCTTAAAATAAATCTATTTTTTTACAGAATAAGAAATAGAATACTATTTAAGTACTTTTACTCTAAACTCTATATTAGAATGAAAAATAGAGCGGAATTAGAAAATGATTTACAAAACTATTTGTGTTAGAGAAGGTCACCAAAATATAGTTGAACGAGAGGCAATGTAAAAAAACAATTTATTTCTGGTAATATTAATTTATTAATTATCACAAAGCAGGCATATGTACCTACTGTGGGCAAGTGTATGATGTTCATAGTTTAGTCGTTGAATCACAGCTAATAAGATGGATTATAATTTCTTTATTAATTTGTTGCTATTGTTGGTGTTGTTTTCTGTATTATATATTCTGTACAATGTTTGTATATGTATCTTATGGACCCTTAAGGAATTAGCTAATTAATTAAGGCCTCTATTTCTGACTGTACAATAATTGAATTATTGAACTGTTTCATGACTAATCTAAAAATTTTGTCTCTAGGAGGCCCACTTACTCAAATTTGTATAGAGATGGGACCATCGATTTAAGTTGATGCAAACAATAGAGATATGACCAAATCCTCCAACATGATTTGCTCTATATTGGTTTAAAGTAAAAATACGTTCTCTGGCTAGCCTACTAATTTAGTGGATTAAAAGAATACTAGATCATGACCCGCGCGACCGCACATATTTTTTTTTTTATTATTTTTAAAATATAACATATATTCTATGATAGTTTATACAATTTGGAATTTTTCCTTTTCACATAATGTGTTTTATATAATTTTGAGTTTTTCTAAAAACATATTGTTAAGAACAATGTTAAAACTGTTTTTCCTATTAATAATTTTTCATTGGTGTATTAGAGATATAAAGTGAAACCTCTATAAATTAATAAATTGGGACTATACCAAAACTATAACTTTTTATTATTTATAGAGATTATTAATTTATCGAGATACTAATTGTACCAAAACTCAATTGAGACTATGAAATTATACTAATTTATAGAAATATTAATTTATAGATTATTAATTTAAAGATGTTATACTGTAACTGTATAGTAAAAAACTTAATATAATATCAACCATCTCTGATTTGGTTTTGACATTGTGTTTTTGGGATTTTTTCAAAAAGTTTTGTGAATGTCCAATGATGAATACGAAGACAAGTACTTGTACACACATTTTAGTGGGAGAAAATGAATAATTTCTAACCTATTAAGTCAGATATAATAAATACAAAATTTCTTGACATCGAGATTTTATGTATAGTAGAATAAACTTGGAGAAGAGGATTTCCATATTCATGATTTTTCAAATCTGACAATTTTTGTGAATATTTGATTGTAACCGAGATTTTAGGCATAATAGACTCAACTTGGTGAAGAGGTTTTCCAATAATTGTTTTTTTAAGTATAAATTGATGTTTCTGTTATTTAAGTAAGAATATACGTTAGTATATTCTATTTAGTGTATATTCAAAGCAAACCTCGATTTATTTGAACATCTAAGAAAATGTGTTCTGATATCTTTATTATTGAGTTTCAAAAAGTTCTGTATCAAGCTATTTAAAATTTTAAGATTCATCAGTATTTGATTCCAAATAATTGTTTTTAATTAAAATGGATTTTGTGTTTAAGATAATTATAGTTTAATGATGGGAGGAAACGTGTTCTTAAGTTATTTGGTTAATTGAATCAATTGTTTAGGAAATAACTAGACCAAAAAATAAATTGTATAATGACTGGCTAAGGATTCATGTAAAAAAAATGATTCATGTAATATTTGTATCTTTTTATCAATCTACTCAGTTTAAGTTTGTATAAGTTGATGAAAAAAAGGATTAGCGTAATATTTGTATTTTTTGGTCAACCTACTCGTGTAATATTTATATTTTTAATAACATGTGTAATATTTATTTTTGTTTCTATCTATTTATATTTTTATTTTTAAGAACTTAGACTCGTGTTATATTTATATTAGAGACATTTATTGTATTCATTTGACTATAATAAAGGAGAGGGATTATTATATTTTTACTATGATATAATATAAATATGATAATGTGAGTATACTCTAACGAAAAGAATATATATTTTGTTTAATAGATGCATAGACATAGATCTTATAGTGGAATTAAATGATAGATAGTTGATATTAAACTCTTTAAGGAAATATTTAAATGAAAGGTTAGACTAAGAATAATAATGTGATGTTCAATTTAAAAAATCCACCTAGAAGAAGTTATAATGTTTCTGTTTTAATAAGATAGATAAAAATATCATATAATCACTCAAAAAACTGATTTGTTGTTTTCAGTTTTGCAATGTCATATAATGTTTTTTCTCATAGTAAAATGTCATATAATGTACTAACGTAATGTAATATAAAGACTTTTTAATAGTCTATCCATTTCAAATGATTGCATATTTTAGAGTTTTCACATGTATTAATAAACACATTAAATTTCAGCTATAAATACATATTTTGTAATGATTTATTTATTACAAATATAAATCAATAAAAATCTAATAACTATAAGTAATTGAAGGGAATATGTTATATTTTTAATCTCTACATTGAAAAAACGTGTATGTTTCAGATACACAAAGAAGTTTTATGTCCTTTTTTTTTTTTTTTTAGAAGTTTTATGTCTTCCCTGAGCTAAATACTTAGTAATGCATATACGTAAACTATTTTGTAAAAATATTGTCCGTGTTTGGTAAATCTAAATCATATCGTCTTATCCTAATTTAGAACATGATTTCGTTCAAAAATGAAATACAATTTTCATTTTGTCGGCAATGAAAAGACATTTAGAACATAAAGGAATTGGTCAGAAGATCTTAAATTTGATCGTGGATTTGGTAACACATAAAATGGACTTTGTGGCAAGTCGAATAGTCGATCGTCTGTGAATTGATATCATTTTGTCTTGCTCTCGAGCAAGAAGTGTGATAACTAAACTTCGATTGAGGGAAACTAATATCCCATAATCTTGACTCACCGCATCTTGATCAACGAATCAAGTGTGTATATTTTCGAAATAGGTAGAAGTCATTTAAATCTGTTATTCTTTCTTTTCTGGTATCACACATGACTTGTTTAAAGTTTTCAACCAAAACGCCTTCCTCAATCAATATGTTCAAATTCTTTTTAACAAGGCTTCCTGGCAGGAGATGCAAAATCCGACAAAAGAGGATTTGAAATATTGTAATAGATTACTAATATTATTGAAAGTCCAAAGACAGTACACAATAAGCAAAAGCTTACACTCATGGCATCGTCCACTGTTAACAGTTATACGATGCCTTAGGAATCTAATGTAGAAGTAAGTCCAAACAGCAACAAAGTAGGAAACAGATACCAGTCTTGGAGAAATGTTCTTTTTTTTTTAAAAAGAGTGAATCTACGGAACGTTCATTACCTGGATGATTGCAACATGTCCGAGACTGCGACCACGAGGTCGCCTGACTTAATCATACCTCTTGATTTCAGTAACGAGAATGTTTTGTTCAAGTTTGCTCCATGTCCTCTGAGAAGCTTAGACGGAATGGGATCAGTCCCCATTGTAGGTTCAACCGTCTCCTCACCGAGGTTGTGGTCGTGAACGCGAAGATCGGGCAGTCAGGGCGACACCGGGAGACCAAAGACGCCATGTGTCCGTCCTTTGTGTAGACGAAGACAGCATCCACTCCGAGGTTGTTTGCTGCAGAAGTTCGGATCATAAACATGAGAAACTAAACAGAGAGATTTGTCTTACATGAAACTTTACCCATTTTAGCAGCAGAGTTACAGATCTCTTCAGAGATTCTGTCTGAAAAACCAGAGCCAATGGGTTGAAGTGGTGTAGACTCGTAACGTTTCTCTTCCCTCCACCATCTTTCGATCCTTAGACTGACACTCCTGAGAACCGTGAGAGCCTTGTCCGGGAACTGACCCATAGCTGATTCCCCAGAGAGCATCAACGCGTCTGATCTCTGCCTTACTGCTTCAGACACGTCGGCTACTTCTGCTCTGGTTGGGGTTGGTACTCGATCATGGACTCGAGTAGCTGAGAGGCAACGATGACGGGTTTGTTCAGCGCTCTGCAGACTTTGACGATTCTTTGTTGAGCTGCTGGAACTTGCTCAAGAGTATCTGAGCTCCCAGATCTCCTCTTGCAACCATGGCTCCATCTGATGCTAGGATAATCTCTTCCAAGTTTGTTAAGGAATCGATACTCTCGATCTTTGCAATCACTCCTACGTCCCTGCATCGTAATAGGATTACAACATGAGCTAAAGAGAGTAAGAAGCATTGGTAATGAACCTTTTTTTTTTAACTTACCCTCCACAGGAACGAGCAGCGAGATAGCTTTTAAGATGATTAATCACTTCAGCTGACTTGACAAACGATACAGCAATGAAATCCACACCTTCAGCAATTCCAAAATCAATATCCAACCAGTCCTGAAGTTAAAAACAAATTAAAGATTCATCAGTGAAAATAACAAAGACGACACAGCGAAGAAATATCAAGGTTCCCGTCTTCACAAATATATACCAAATAAGGTGAATCAATAATCAAAAGGGAAGATGAGAAAAGGTTGAGAGACCTTGGAAGAGATGGTTGGAAGCATAGCGTTACGCTCGCGTACAGACTTCCATCTCTCCAGAAAGTCAAGTTAGCTCGAGGAAGCAACAGTCCAGGGTCAGTACATAGACACTTGACGTCAGGACCAATCTTTTCAATCACTTCAAATCTCACCATTCCACCATCAACCAAAAGCTCATCACCCACTCTTACATCTGCATCACAAATGTTTTCCATTTCAAATTCAAAACCATCATCTAAATGTTTAATTTTTGGATTAATCTAGAATATTGTTT
>NW_026618103.1:0-13798 GCF_000801105.2 Raphanus sativus
CCATATGTCCGAAACAGGCTAATCTGGAATCATCTGGATAGAAAGTGGGATATCTTCTTACTCACAACTCCTATGAGATTTATTCAACTTCCTGGCTATTCTCCACTGATTAGTGGTTCCAATAAAGCTTCTTATATCGTGGTTCATCCTGGTTTGATAAGAGTCATGAAGATAATGGCATATGTCCGAACAGGCTAATCTGGAATCATCTGGATAGAAGGTGGGATATCTTCTTGCTCACAACACTTATGAGATTTATTCAACTTCCTGGTTATTCTCCACTGATTAGTGGTTCCAAATAAAGCTTCTTAGATCGTGGTTATCCTGGTTTGATAAGAATCATAAAGCTATTGTCATATGTCCGAACAGGCTAATCTGGAATCATCTGGATAGAAAGTGGGATATCTTTCTTACTCCAACTCCTATGAGACTTATTCAACTGCCTGGTTAATTCTCTACTGATTAGTGGTTCCCAATCAAGCTTTCTTACATATTGGTTCATCCTGGTTTTGATAAGAATCATGAAGATATTGCCATATGTCCGAAACAGGCAAATCTGGAATCATTTGGATAGAAAGTGGGATATCTTCTTACTCACAACTCCTATGAGACTATTCAACTTCCTGGTTATTCTCCACTGATTAGTGGTTCCAAATAGCTTCTTAGATCGTGGTTCATTTGGTTTTATAAGAATCATGAAAGATATTGCCATATTTCCGAACAAGGCTAATCTGGAATCATCTGGATAAAATGTGAGACATATCTTCTTACTCAACTCCTATGAGATTTATTCAACCTTTCTGGTTATTCTCCTCCACTGATTAGTGGTTCCAAATAAAGCTTCTTATATCGTGGTTCATCCTGGTTTGATAAGAATCATGAAGATATTGCCATATGTCCGAACAGGCTAATCTGAAATCATCTTGATAGAAAGGTGGGATATCTTCTTGCTCACAACACTTATGAGATTTATTCAACTTCCTGGTTATTCTCCACTGATTAGTGGTTCCAAATAAAGCTTCTTAGATCGTGGTTCATCCTGGTTTGATAAGAATCTTGAAGATATTGCCATATGTCCGAACAGGCTAATCTGAAATCATCTGGATAGAAAGTGGGATATCTTCTTACTCAAGACTCCTATGAGTTTTATTCAACTTCCTGGTTATTCTCCACTGATTAGTGCTTCCAAATAAAGCTTCTTAGATCGTGGTTCATCCTCGTTTGATAAGAATCATGAAGATAATATTATTTTGTATAATCTGAGTGTTTATAAAGATTAAAGGAGACTTAAAAGAGATTAAGAGACTGAAATGTCAAGAAATGATTCTTAGATTTAATAGTAACCAAGACTAGAGAGAGAGAGACATAACTTGCTTAGCTTATTATTAATGAGAGGTTTACAAATATATAGAGAGACTAAGACAAGGGTTTCGACAACAATATACTGTAGTAAGCATGTGAGGTCAAGAGTAAGGTAAGCGCCACACCAAGCTTAGCCAATCAGGTGCATCACATGCTTTGGCATCTTGACTAGATGCCTTTTACTTTCCAGACCATGACAGCCTGTATGCGCGCCTCTTCCTTCTTCCTTAACGGTCATATGGTTTGTAATTCAAACCTTAGTTGCGCAGCCTAACCTTCCACACCACTTGGTGTCTTTGCCTCACTTTACTTCTTCTCACTTAGTTACCATTGTCACTGTGGTAACTATTGTAATAGTGAATAGTGTGCATTCACTATTCACTATTCACTATTTGCCCAAACTCCCAAATAGTGTAGAAACCTCATCTCTTACTTAGCCTCATCTTCTCTTAACTTAAGCCTCTCATCTCAACACTCCCCCTCAAGCTTGACCATATGGAACAAGTCAAGCTTGGAAAGCCATGAGATCTTCCTCGTTAAAAACCTCACTAGAGAAAACCCAATGGGACAAAACTCTATTGAGGGAAAAAGAGTGAAGACCTCATAGCTAAGGGGATCAGCTCCTCTTGCTCAAATCAATGAGGCCCAACCTGATATGGATGGACTCCATTGTCTTCTGCCTCGCAGCCTTGGTGAATACATCAGCCAACTGATCTTCACTTCTAGTGTAACATGGTAAGATCACTCCAAGTACAATCATCTGCCTGACCTTGTGGCAATCAACATCTATGTGCTTGGTCCTCTCATGGAACACTGAGTTGGATGCAATGTGAATAGCTGCTTGGTTATCACAATGCATAGTCATTGGTGTAGCTTGATCAATCTCTAAGTGCTTTAAAATCCCCTTGATCCACACAAGCTCATTGGTTAGCTTCAGCATGGCTCTGTACTCGGCTTCAGCACTAGAACATGAGACCACCTTCTGCTTCTTACTCTTCCAAGTAACGAAGTTACCACCAATGAAAGTGCAATAGCCAGTGGTTGATCTTCTATCAACTCTATCCCCTGCCCAATCAGCATCACAATAGCCCACCACTTCTGTACTCTTGTTGCAACCCATCCATACACCAAGACCTTGAGTCCCATTCAGGTACATCAGCAGCCTCTCCACCATTCTCCAATGGTGTTCCTTCGGAGCTTGCATATGCTGGCTTACCTGATTCACAGCAAAACATATATCAGGCCGAGTGATGGTTAAATAGATTAACTTACCAACAAGCTTTCTATAAAGCTTTGGATCATGGAAGAGCTTGCTATCTTCAATCTCCCCCTCACGTGGGACCTTGTACCCATCCTCCATGGGCATCTTAGCCACCTTGCCTCCATATGCACCTGCATCTTTCAAGATATCAAGTGTATATTTCCTTTGAGAGATAAACAATCCTTCCTTGGCCCTACACAGCTCAATACCAAGAAAGTATTTCATCTCTCCTAAGTCTTTAATATCAAAAACAGATTTGAGAAACTCCTTAGTTGCCTTGATACCTGTTTTATCAGAACCAGTGATGATAATATCATCAACATATACAAGGATTACAATGATACCTGATGGTGTAACCAATGTAAAGAGAGTATGATCAAGTTCTGACTTCCTGAAGCCTCTACCATTCAAGGTTGTGCTCAGCTTGTGGTACCAAGCTCTAGGAGATTGCTTGAGACCATAGATTGCTTTCTTTAACCTCAAAACATTTCCCTTCTTTACTAGATGCTCAAGACCAGGTGGTGGCAACATGTACACTTCATCTTCCAGCTCTCCTTGTAGAAAAGCATTCTTGACATCCATTTGCCAAAGATCCCACTCAAGGTTCACTGCCACTGATAAGACAACTCGGATTGTATGGAGCTTAGCCACTGGTGCAAAAGTATCAATGTAGTCTTCTCCACATGTTTGAGTGAACCCTCTTGCCACCAGTCTTGTCTTGCGCCTATCTATCTTCCCATTTGGAAGATACTTGATAGTAAAGATCCACCTACTAGACACAGCCCTCTTTCCTTTTGGTAAAGCACTCTCATACCATGTATCATTCTTGATCATAGCATCTGCTTCAGCATTGACTGAGTCTCTCCATTCTTGTATAAGCATTGCCTCTTCATAGCTTCTTGGAACATAACTCTCATCCAAACTCACTTGAAAAGCACAATGTTCTTCTGGATATTGAGCAAAAGAACACACAGCTTGAGAAGGATGCTCCACAGCCTGGGCATTGTAGTACCCTCTCGTGTTTACCCAGTTGGAAGCATCCCTCCTAACTCTTGTGCTCCTTCTCAAGGCTGGTGGTGAAGCCTCTTGTGGTGACTCGGCTTGCTCTTGGTCTTGTATATTGTCCTGCCCACTATCACCAGCTGCTTCCTCACCCACTTCACTAGTTGTTGGCTGACTCTCTTCAGCTCCATCACTAGCTACCACACCTTGGTCATGAGAACTGCCCGAACTCTCTTCTCCACTTGAACTCTCTCCCCCCACATGATCAAGGATGGGAGTTGACTGATCCACTGCTTGATCTCTTGGTGGTGTTCTTGCTGTAGTTCCCGGAGACTGATCTTGGGACATGTTGATTCCAAGTCCCTCTAAGATGGTTCTCAATGTAGAAGCTCTATCCGAGGTAAGATCCTTCAAATCTTCCTGATTCTGCTCCTCATAGTACCCTCTTTCTTCTATGAACTTCACTTCTCTTGATACTAACACTCTTCTTGTGTCAGGATCATAGCACTTGTATCCCTTTTGTGTGTGGGAATATCCCACAAACATTGCCTTCTTACTTCTAGCTTCCAGCTTGTTTCTCATCTCACTAGGCACCATCACATAACACAAACATCCAAACACTCTCATATGCTCCAAGGTAGGTTTGTATTGGTTCAATACCTCAAATGGAGCCTGTCCTTTTAAAACCAGTGTAGGAGTTCGGTTGATCAAATAGCAAGCTGTGACCACAGCATCACTCCAAAATCTCTTAGGCACCTTAGACTGAAGCATCATAGTCCTTGCCACCTCCATGAGGTGTCGGTTCTTCCTCTCAGCTACACCATTCTGTTGTGGTGTATAGGGACAACTTGTTTGATGCAAGATTCCATGGGAAGATAGGTGTTGCTTGAAAGCATGTCCAGTGTACTCTCCACCATTATCAGACCTGAAAATTTTAGTTTTGGCATGATAATGGTTAGTCACATAAGCTTGAAAATTTTTAAATGCATCAAGCACCCTATCTTTGGTTGGAATAAGTGTTAGCCAGGTGTATTTGGATTTTTCATCAATGAAAGAGACATAATACTTATGAGAATCTCTAGACAAGCAAGGAGCAGTCCAAACATCAGAATGAATAAGATCAAAACATTTCTCATAAACAGTAGAAGAGTTTGGAAATACAGTTTTACAATGCTTGCCTAAAATACAAGCTTCACAATCATTATTCTCAAAAGAAACACCTGGCAACATCAGTTTAAAAGCCTTATTATGAGGGTGTCCTAGTCTAGCATGCCACAATGCATTTTTACTTAAACCAGAAGCAGAAATAGTAGTAAACGAGCAGCTATAGTTGGAAATGGGAGCAAGATCTTCAAGTAAATACAAGTCACCCTTGGTCACTCCTTTTCCAATCATCTTGCTGCTTTTAATATCCTGAAACTTCACATCATTAGGGCTAAAGATAACATTACATTGCAAATCAGTAGCACATCTCTTAACAGATAAAAGATTTGAAGCAAAATCAGGCATATAAAGAGCTTGAGACTCTTTATCAAACAGCTTGAGACTTCCTATTCCTTTAATAGGAATCCTATCACCATTAGCAATCATCACATGGCCAGAATGAGGGAGAATGTTCTTAATCAACCTAGTGTCACTTATCATGTGATGAGATGCACCAGAATCAACTATCAATGGTTTTGATACACAAGACATAGCAATGAGAGCAAGAATGCTAGATGGCTTGAAAGAATGAATATGATCAGTCCTAGCAAGACTAGCAACACTAGAAACACCATGATGCATATCCCTTATTCTATCAACCATACTATCAATGCTGCTCATCTCCACAAGATTATCTACCATCCTAGCACCAAAAGAATACCCAAGGTTATTACCAAAGTTACCATGATCCTTGAAGTGTTTTATGATTGCATCAAGGTCAGATTTCTTGATGTAATCATCACAAGGGTTGTTGGGGATGGTAGGAGGACCAGAATAAGCCACCAGGGCTTTGCCATCACCACCAGTATCCTGCATTGTCACTTCCTGACCTTTGCTAGTACCAGCTCCACTCGATCCTCCACTTGAACCATCAGACATGTGAGCCCTTGCTTCTCTATCCTTCATGAACTTAGCCGGCTTCAAGTGTGGATGGAGAATCCAGCAGCTACTCTTCTTGTGCCCATGCTTCTTACAATGATCACAACTTCCATTGAACTTCTCATACTTCCCTTGTGTTGCTTTGTTGGCTTGTGGGGCTTCTCCATGCTCACCTTGAGTGGCATGATTCGCCAAGGATAGTTCTCCCTTCTTACCAAACAAGCCAATGGAGCCCTGCTCCTTTTGAATCCGAGAGCACACTTCCTCCAAGTCAGGGAGATCATCATCTCTTAACATGTGCTGAATGAGACCATTGTAGGCTGGGTTCAGTGTCGACAACAAACCAAAGACCTTGTCTTGTTCCCTTCTCTTGTTAAGCTCTTCAACATCTATAGTGGTCGGCCTCAGCATCTCCAGTTCGGACCATAGAGTTCTAAACCTTCCGAGATGTTTAGTGAACTCCATGTCTTCTTGTGTAAGGCCATTGATCGCATGCTTCACTTCAAAGACTCTACTGAGGTTTGAAGTGTTCCCATAAACCTTTTTCAAGGTATCCCACAGCTCCTTAGATGACTCACAGTAGCTATAAGCATCCAAGATAGCTGGTTCCAATGAAGCGTGCAAGACTGACATCACAAGCATGTCTTCTTGCTCCCACTTCTCTACATCATCACTTGAGACTTCTTCCCTGTCTTTCTTCAGTTCCCCGAGCTTTGAAGCTTCACCCTTGGTGATATGACTCCACAAACCCTTGCAACCCACTGTGGTTCTCACCATCCGAGACCACACAAGATAGTTGGTTCCCTTGAACACAACCGCAACTTTCATATGCATACTTCCTTCCATGTCTTAACCAACAACGACCCTAGTGTTCTCACTCTTCACACACTAAGCTTTCTCAAACACCACACAAGTCTATATCTTGCAAAAGACACAAACTTGAACCGCAAAGACTAAAGCAAACAACTTTTCACACCTAGCTACCCGATTGTACCTTCTTCAAAGATATCAAACTTGAACAGAGTAAACTTAGCTTGAACCGACTGGAACTGATTTTGAGCTTGAGTCTTCACACCACGAACGTAGACAACACACTTCTCTAGCTTCAACGTACCGGAAAGATTTAGTTTTGAGCTTGAGATAACCCGGAAAAGAAGAACTTTGAAAAACAGCCACAATAACACCAAGAACACCAAGTTTCTCTTTGGATCTTCACTAAGGAATCACCAAAGAGCTCACACGAACTCAGATTGTCTTCAACCAGGCTCTGATGCCATATTATTTTGTATAATCTGAATGTTTATGAAGATTAAAGGAGACTAAAAGAGATTAAGAGACTGAAATTTCAAGAAATGATTCTTAGATTTAATAGTAACCAAGACAAGAGGGAGAGAGCAATAACTTGCTTAGCTTATTATTAATGAGAGGTTTACAAATATATAGAGAGACTAAGACAAGGGTTTCGACAACAATAAACTGTAGTAAGCATGTGAGGTCAAGGATAAGGTAAGCGCCACACCAAGCTTAGCCAATCAGGTGCATCATCACATGCTTTGGCATCTTGACTAGATGTCTTTTACTTTCCAGACCATGACAGCCTGTATGCGCGCCTCTTCCTTCTTCCTTAACGGTCATATGGTTTGTAATTCAAAGCTTAGTTGCGCAGCCTAACCTTCCACACCACTTGGTGTCTTTGCCTCACTTTACTTCTTCTCACTTAGTTACCATTGTCACTGTGGTAACTATTGTAATAGTGAATAGTGTGCATTCACTATTCATTATTCACTATTTGCCCAAACTCCCAAATAGTGTAGAAACCTCATCTCTTACTTAGCCTCATCTTCTCTTAACATAAGCCTCTCATCTCAACAGATAATGGCATATGTCCAAATAGGCTAATCTGGAATCATCTGGATAGAAGGTGGGATATCTTCGTACTCACAACTCCTATGAGATTTATTTAACTTCCTGGTGATTCTCCACTGAATAGTGGTTCCAATTAAAGCTTCTTAGATCGCGGTTCATCCTGGTTTGATAAGAATCATGAAGATAATGGCATATGCCCGAACAGGCTAATCTGGAATCATCTAGAAGGTGGGATATCTTCTTGCTCACAACACTTATGAGATTTATTCAACTTTCTGGTTATTATCCACTGATTAGTGGTTCCAAATAAAGCTTCTTAGATCGTGGTTCATCCTGGTTTGAAAGAATCTTGAAGATATTGTCATATGTCTGGACAGGCTAATCTGGAATCATCTGGATAGAAGGTGGGATATCTTCTTGCTCGCAACACCTTATGAGATTTATTCAACTTACTGGGTATTCTCCACTGATTAGTGGTTCTAAATAAAGCTTCTTAGATCGTGGTTCATCCTGGTTTGATAAGAATCATGAAGATATTGCCATATGTCCGAACAGGCTAATCTGGAATCATCTAGATAGAAAGTGGGATATCTTCTTACTCACAACTCCTATGAGATTTATTTAACTTCCTGGTGATTCTCCACTGAATAGTGGTTCCAATTAAAGCTTCTTAGATCGTGGTTCATCCTGGTTTGATAAGAATCATGAAGATAATGGCATATGTCCGAACAGGCTAATCTGGAATCATCTAGATAGAAAGTGGGATATCTTCTTACTCACAACTCCTATGAGATTTATTCAACTTCCTGGTTACTCTCCACTGATTATTGGTTCCCAATCAAGCTTCTTACATATTGGTTCATCCTTGTTTGATAAGAATCATGAAGATATTGCCATATGTCCGAACAGGCTAATCTGGAATCATTTGGATAGAAAGTGGGATATCTTCTTACTCACATCTTCTATGAGATTTATTCAACTTCCTGGTTATTCTCCACTGATTAGTGGTTCCAAATAAAGCTTCTTAGATAGTGGTTCATCCTGGTTTGATAATAATCATGAAGATATTGCCATATGTCCGAACAGGCTACTCTGGGATCATCTGCATAGAAAGTGGGATATCTTCTTACTCACAACTCCTATGAGATTTATTCAACTTCCTGGTTATTCTCCACTGATTAGTGGTTCCAAATAAAGCTTCTTATATCGTGGTTCATCCTTGTTTGATAAGAATCATGAAGATAATGGCATATGTCCGAACAGGCTAATCTGGAATCATCTGGATAGAAGGTGGGATATCTTCTTGCTCACAACACTTATGATATTTATTCAACTTCCTGGTTATTCTCCACTGATTAGTGGTTCCAAATAAAGCTTCTTAGATCGTGGTTCATCCTGGTTTGATAATAATCATGAAGATATTGCCATATGTCCGAACATGCTAATCTGGAATCATCTGGATAGAAAGTGGGATATCTTCTTACTCACAACACCTATGAGATTGATTCAACTTCCTGGTTATTTTCCACTGATTAGTGGTTCCAAATAAAGCTTCTTATATCGTGCTTCATCCTGGTTTGATAAGAACCATGAAGATAATGGCATATGTCCGAACAGACTTGATATGATTCTAGGTGTGAGGATCACGTCCCTGACTACTCTCCAACGGATTGTGATGATGAAACAAGATGTGGATTGAGTGATACTTCAAAGAGTTGCGGAATGACTCTTGGACTATCAAAGGTTTGCTTGCAAGGTAAGGATCAAGGATCCGAGTAACACTTAGACAAGCTTTGATCAAACAAGATTCAGAGAGAATTTTAATAGAAAGTGTTTGATGATTTTATTCATGATTTTCGTCCATAATATATAGGCAAGAAGTCTGTACATGCACAGCTTCTTGGAAACACACAAAATACTTAAAACTAAGGCTCTCTTGAAAACATAAACAAAGACCAAGTTTTAAATCCGAAAATAGACTAGAAAATAAGAGAAATGGCATGGTTTCATCAAGAGGCTATCGTATAAGTGTTGTGTCCAAGCCTCATTAAAAACCTTGTTTGGAAAACCCAATGGGACAAAACCAAACCAAGGAAAAGAGTGCAAGTCACAACACCTCTCTTGATGAATGTCTTAGACGGCTTGAATCACAACCAGAGTAGTTGGATAAGCACACTCTAGACTGCCCTGAATAGTGTATAAGAGTTTATGGAAAGCTTGATTGAATCTGGCTTGCTTGGACCTAGTCATTGGACCAACTGGCACGTCTAGGTCTTTGTCATTTGTTTCCTCATAATCAAACTGCTCCTTGATTCCCTCTTCAACTTTATCTGACCATCTGGACTTGACCATATCAGCATTGTCATCTGGCTCGATCAGGATCACATCATCCTCTCCCACTTGAGAAGGATTTGACCTCAAATCCATTTCATCTGCATGAAAAGAACAAAATCAGTAACATCAAATCCATTGTTCACATTATACTTGCCTGGCAAGCCTCGTTGATAGACATGGCTTTCTGATCCATTTGGTTATCCTTTCTCCTGAGGCATTACTCATTTCTTGGCTCATACGCTTCATCATATAATAGGTTAGCACATGAACAATTATGATAAAGTAAGAGAAATAGTCCAAATCTGTTTTTGATCGGTTTTGGCTTGGATGTTGCATCTGGAGGTACTTCTTTGATGATGATGAAGCAAGTGAAGCCTTGATGTCTCTCCTGGTTAAAGTCAGGTGGCTTGAATCGCTTGTCTTCCTCACAATTGTTGTTTCTTTTTGTATGCTTCAAAGCTTCCTTATAATCTGCACACAGCTCTTTTGACAAAAACAAGTGCATCATATCTGTGTAATCAATGATAAAAGAACTTTTAATAACATGATCACTTACCTCAGCATGCTCACCTGGTCGCCATAGATAAGATTGAGATGTTCTAAACTCAGAAAAATTTAAACAAAGCAAACACAGGATCACCCGACTTGTAGAATCCATAACTCTTTCATCTGAGAAGCTTTGGACATAATTCAAAATCGACGTGAAACCCTGATGAGTTAACTCTCCATTGCAGTCGAGTTTGTTGCTGAATTCCCTTTGGTTGTTGAGATATGATCCTCGGACTGCTCCTATGTCAAAGCTGGCGGTTAGACAGTTTTCAAGGTTTGCTTGTTGCATCTCCAACTTAGCCAAGGATTCACTATTGATACTCTGATCAGTACAGCCTCTCTTTTCACCTGTACCTTTCTCAGCTTGTTTTGGACAAGTCAAGTGTGTTATCATGTCAAAGAAAGTATTACAGACCAGAATGTCTCCAAAGCACAAAACAGTATGATTCCTCCATCTATTATGCATATCAAACAAAACACTACAGATCCAAATATCATCAAAGATCAAGTTCACACATTCAGAATCAGTGAACTTTATTTTAAATTGTGCAGCATGTTTATCAAAGAAAGTGTTATACACAAGAATATCCTCAAAGAACAAACCTACATGCTTATATTCATTTTCAGAGCACAAACAATTAAACTCGAACTGAGAAAACTTTGCAGATTTCACAAATTCAAATCTAATGTCGGATTGATGCAATTTTGGTTCCTGCAATTTCCTAGATTCTTTCAAGACATATGCATATGCAAGATAATCTTTGTTGACAAGTTCATGCCTAGGAAAATTCACAACAAAACTCTTCTCTTCAGTTTTAGCAAGTAAATCACAAGGTTTTCTAAAACAGAAATCAGATTGTTTTAATTCAAGCTCTAAAACCTTTTCATATTGATTAAAACTTTTGCTATGTTTCAGAAAATGATCAAGACTCAAAACATGACCAGAAATATTTTTAATTTGGTTTTGAAAACATTTTTGATCAAAGATTATTTCTGGTTTAAGTTCTTTAAAAGATTTAAACATGTTATCAAAAATAGATTTTGAAACACAAAAATCTTTTATTTTGTTAAGACCAAAACGTTTTATGTCAGCAGTACTCACTTTAACAAGCATTTCAGGCACAGAGGAAACCATATTAAACTCCTTACAGTGCTCTTGCAGGTCATAAGACAAGGATGCAGGAGCTGATTCTGACTGCAAGATGTTCTGCTGTTCCAACTTTTCTCCTTGTGTTGACTGCTCTGTTTCTTTTTCTGCTGAATCTTTCTTCGCACCCTGTGACACTGAAACAAGACTACTCGGTTGCACCGGTTCAAAGCAAGTTAGTTCATCAAAGGAAATATTGAAATTAAATTCAGACTGAGATAAGAAAAGAGAACACTCTTGTTCTGTCTCAGAATTTTTCTTCTCCATAGATGTTTCAGTTTGGACTTCTTGAACTAGTGCAGCTGAGTCTGGTTCTGCATTGTTGAGTTCTGAGACAGTAGTAACTGGTTCTTGGTGCTGGGTTTCAATGGTTGGAAGTGCTGTGTCGGACCTGTTGAGCTGGTTCCTCACATTCTGCATCACTTGTAACAACTCCTTTTTATCATCTTCACTGAACCATGAATGTTTAACTGATTTCTCCTTGTTGTAACAGGTTGTTGCCTTGCTAGATGTGACTTCCTTCATTGGATATTTCAGAGAAGTGTGGCCCTTGGATGCATACTTACTCCTTAGAAACAACTTCAGACTTTCCCATGTGGTGATAGCTGGTTCCTGGTAGAACTTGCGATCTTCTTCTTCTTGCTTCCACCAACGATAAGCGCTTCCTGTGAGTTGAGAAGTTGCATAAGCTAATCCATTCTTCTTCAGGATTCTTTTATAACACAGCCACTTGTCAATGTTTCTTTCCCACTCTAGATAGTCACCTTTTCCTGAAAAAGAGTAGAGTTGAATATGATCAGCAGATTTGTATTCAGAAAAATGGTCAATTGATTTAGAGGTGAGAAAAGATTGATGTTGTCGGCTCCATGTGTTGGCTGATGGCTTGATATGTTGCTCTCCACGACCTGCATCTTCTTCTTTCAGCCATTTATCCTTGCTTGATCTGTATTGAACAGAATCTGGTGGTTTAGGCTCAAGCTCTTGATTATGCATTCTCCTTTTCTGCATATGCTTATCATGTTCCTTCTGCTGCCTTTGATTCCTGGCTTCTTGTCGAAGTGAATCAAATTTTGAGTCCATCATAGAAGACATCTGTGCCATAAAAGCTTCCATCTTGAGTTTATCTATTACAACGCTCCTGTTGCCTTCTTTCCCCATGGTTCCTGACAGATTTAAAATCACAAAACCAGTAAAAGAGATCACAGAAACATGATATGACAGAAAACACAGAAATTGAGACAGATTCAAAAACTTTTTATGAAGAACCCTAATTATTTTCTCAACAATTTCGAAATTTTAATCAGATTATTTAGCAACTTCAACACTTGTTCTAGGCAGATCTGACATTAACAAACATGATTCTAACAAGATTAGACTTTAGAACAGATCTGAGAACAGAATATGAAAAGACTAAAAGTTGCAGAACTGGAAAAACACAACCTTTTGATGGAGATCTGCTCTGATACCACTTGATATGATCCTAGGTGTGAGGATCACGTCCCTGACTACTCTCCAACGGATTGTGATGATGAAACAAGATGTGGATTGAGTGATACTTCAAAGAGTTGCGGAATGACTCTTGGACTATCAAAGGTTTGCTTGCAAGGTAAGGATCAAGGATCCGAATAACACTTAGACAAGCTTTGATCAAACAAGATTCAGAGAGAATTTTTAATAGAAAAAGTGTTTGATGATTTTATTCATGATTTTCGTCCATAATATATAGGCAAGAAGTCTGTACATGCACAGCTTCTTGGAAACATACAAAATACTTAAAACAAAGGCTCCTTGAAAACATAAATAAAGACCAAGTTTTAAATCCGAAAATAGACTAGAAAATAAGAGAAATGGCATGGTTTCATCAAGAGGCTATCGTATAAGTGTTGTGTCCAAGCCTCATTAAAAACCTTGTTTGGAAAACCCAATGGGACAAAACCAAACCAAGGAAAAGAGTGCAAGTCACAACACCTCTCTTGATGAATGTCTTAGACGGCTTGAATCACAACCAGAGTAGTTGGATAAGCACACTCTAGACTGCCCTGAATAGTGTATAAGAGTTTATAGAAAGCTTGATTAAATCTGGCTTGCTTGGACCTAGTCATTGGACCAACTGGCACGTCTAGGTCTTGGTCACTTGCTTCCTCAGAATCAAACTGCTCCATGGTTCTTTCTTCAACTTCCTCTAAGCTCTGGTT
>NW_026618104.1:0-13783 GCF_000801105.2 Raphanus sativus
TTTGTGGGAACCGAAATTCGCACTGTCGATTTTAGTTAAGTTAAAACGTAGGAAAACTAAGTTGACCTAGTTTTCCCCGAGGATCCCGGCTATCTGCTGGGCCACGCACGACAGAGTTAAGACAAGTCTAATTTGAGAATAAATACGCGAAATAAGTAGAGCAAAAAGAAAGAATCTTATTTCCGAATCTGCGGAGAACGTTTGGACAACAGGTCGAGATCTCGGCCACGAGAGCTGTCGATCGTCGCTAGTCTTAGAACCTAGATCTAACCTAGTTGAGTCGCAGCTCGCTAAAAAAGGAAATAAGCGCCTAAGTTCTAAATTGCTCTGGGGTGGTTTCTTTCTTCTGATTTCGGATCCCCCTTCCTCTGCTCCTAGCATTGCTTATATACTCCCATATGACGGTCTATCCTTGGTGGGCTGAGTCTGCCGTGGGCTGGACTTTTTCCATTTTCGTCGGCTTTCGTGTTTATCGGGAAAGTTGACATTTATCTTTTCGGAAAGTTGACATTTATCTTTTCGGAAGTTTATCATTTATCTTGTCATGCGAAGATAATTGTAAACCGTCGCATCTATCCCTTTAGAAAATCGTAAACTGGTCGTCCGATCGGAGTTGGTCCCTTTCGGGCCGCATTCCGGGCTTCCGCTGTTTTTCTACGATTTCTCTGAAAGGATGCTCCTACTTGGATGTCGAGTCTTTCGGAAGATCTTCGATCCATTGCTGAGGTGAATGGTGTTGTACGATAACCATCACCGTTTTATACGAAGTCTTCCTATCCGTTGACGTCTTAGGGGTTTTCAGAAATCCCGGAACAGAAAAAGGAGTTTTATTTATAAGGACTCGGAAAGTCGTGAAACACGGATTTCTGGCGACCCGGAGGCTTGGAACTTATGCACGAAGACTAGCCGTCCGACGACCCGAGCGAGCACGGGGCTAGCCGCCCGGCGACCACGGCCAGCACGGGCGCTAGCCGCCGGCGGCCACGGCCAGCACGGGGCTAGCCGCCCGGCGGCCACGGCCAGCACGGGCGCTAGCCGCCGGCGGCCACGGCCAGCACGGGGCTAGCCGCCCGGCGGCCACGGCCAGCACGGGCGCTAGCCGCCGGCGGCCACGGCCAGCACGGGGCTAGCCGCCCGGCGGCCACGGCCAGCACGGGCGCTAGCCGCCGGCGGCCACGGCCAGCACGGGGCTAGCCGCCCGGCGGCCACGGCCAGCACGGGCGCTAGCCGCCGGCGGCCACGGCCAGCACGGGGCTAGCCGCCCGGCGGCCACGGCCAGCACGGGCGCTAGCCGCCGGCGGCCACGGCCAGCACGGGGCTAGCCGCCCGGCGGCCACGGCCACGTCCGGTGTTGGCTGCTCGGTTCCTTCGGCGCGTTCGTGTTCTTTGCGTTTTTAGTTTTCCGTAGGTTTTTTCCTTGTGTAGAAAATGTTTCTAGCAGTTGATTTCGAGACGATGAATCTCGAACTTAAATTTTTCTTAAGGTTTCTCGATTAACAATTAGTCTCTCGAGGTTGCTTTTACATCTTTCATATTTTTCCGAGATTTTCGGACATCGATTTCGTCTTGACCGATTTTGACCCCAACAGTTAGCCCCCCAGCTAGCTAGGAATCGTAGGGTTTGGAGATCCTAGCTTGCGGTATGGTTCATGAGGAAAGAATGGAGACGAAATCGTATCGAAGGTCGGGGTGAATAGTAAAATTTTTTGCCTATAAGTACTTGTGAATTTTTTACCATTCTTACTTCACCCAAGAATCTCAAGCTAATCTCTCTCTTGCAAATTCTCTCTCTACTTTTTAAGAAAAGAATGACTTCAAGATCGAAATTCTCGAGGAGGCAGTCTCACTCGTCTTCGGATAGTTTTCACGCTGAGGAAGAAAATCCGAAGCCCGAGGTTTCAGAGATCAACAGGAACGCGTACTGCGACGCTGTCTTTGGCACTGATGCTCCCCTTCCCGTGATCCCGATTCCCCGGCGACCTCTGAGGGCGCGTGGAGAAGTTGACTCACCGAGCGAAGTATCCCCCGAATATCTCGAAACTCTTCGAGAGTTTTATGGGGTTCCGGAGGGAGTTGTGTTTCGCATTCCCTGCGGGAATGAGAGTTCGGAGCATCCTCCGGAAGGTTACTTTACTTGTTACGAGGCGTTCTTGACGCAATGTCGACTGTGGTTCCCAATCCCTGGGGTCATTGTTCAGGCCCTCGACCGTTTCGGAATCGCAATCAGCCAGCTGAATGTGTCAGCTTTGGAGAGCTGGCTCGGCGTTGTGATTTTGAGTTACGAGTTAGGGATAGACCTTAGCCCTGCCGATTTCGAAGGGTTATGGAACTCCAAGGCGACGAGCATCAATGGAGTTTACTCCATGAAGGCGAGGACCAACTTTTCGGTAATCAATGGAGTCACCTCGCACGCCAAGGATTATGTCGATCGTTTCTTTTTTGTGAGGATAGACGGAGAGTCTGTCGAGGAAGGCTTTCTCCATCTATTCCCGACAGACTGGTTGTACCAGCGAGGTAAGATTGTCGCATCCCCTCTCTTATAATCCGAAAGGCGAATACCGAACGTGTTTGTTTTTTTTTTTTTTTTTTTTTTTTAGAGAACAGGTGTCTCGCGCATGTTCCTTCCGATCTTTCGGTCAGGAGGGATCTTTTTAGGTCGAGGCCTTGTTCCTGGAACTCCTTTACTCTTGACCGGATTCGAGGGGCGGTCGCGCTTCACCGATCGCGAGGTGGTACACGTCCCTGTGTGAACGATAGGTCCTACGTTTTTGCCCCTTTGAGGCAGAGGCGGAGACCTCGTAAAGATAAAGGGATCGCTTTCGAGACTTCGTCGGGAGATGGCGCGCCGCCGAGATATGATCCTGGCTTTACCTCAGAGAATCGGGATGTTCCTCCCCCGGGTGACTTCTTTGACGAACTCCCTCCGGCGTTTTCCCGTGACGAGTCTTTAGACAACGAGGAAAGGGACAAGGTGACTGCGGAGGGTGCTCGCTTGGTCAACGAGGTTTGTTTTTGAAACTTGAGTAACTCCACTTTTCTTTTTATTTGACCTCGGCTTCTTTGCAGGCCGTGAGAGTGTGGAATGCATCGATCGATGGGAGTTTCCGCACTGCCCGGCTGGCCCGTTTCAAAGCGGAGGAAACGGAAAGGGAATTTGCTAAGTATCGGCTGGAGGTGGAGGAGCAAAATCGCCGGCAAGCCAAGGTCCAGGCTCGAGCCCTCGCTCGTGCGGAAAGGAGCGGACGGAGAAGAGCTGCCGCCGAGATGAACCGAAGGGCCGAAATTTTTTCTACTGAGTTCGAAGCGTACAAAGAGGCTCAGGACTTTGTAGGTGATTTTCGCGAGTGCCGTGGTTCGGTCGGTACCCTCAGCAAGATGCAGCGTGAGGACTTCTCTCTTTCCGGCGAACTTGCCACGATGGATGGCTCGATGAGGATATGTGCCAGCGCCGAATCCTTTGTTCCTCCGATTGAAGGGAGAATTCGAGAACTGTGGAATCCTATCCAAGTCTCGGAGGATACGGCGGATGTAGGCGAGGGTTCAAACGCAGGCGACGGGGGTGAGGAGGTCGACCAGCCCGATTCTTCGTTCGGAATATCTCTAACCGACTGCTATGCATTTGATTATAATTTATGATAGGCCAACTGTGGCCGTTTGTATGTATGTGTCGCGACTCCTAGGAGGTCGCGTGACTTTATGTTTTTCGGGATCGGCCGTTGGTGGCTTTCGAATCCCTGTTATAAATGCCTTTTATGAACTATGCGTTTTGATTTATACTTTCGTCAAGTGTTGAGGGTTTGAATACGCGTAGTCACTTCGCATTCAATCTCTTTTTTTTGTCGCTAGGTCCGTAGGTCACTTCGTAGTGAACGTTAGGTTTGTAAGCGATAAGAGGCAAATTTTGGGATCTCGTATTCTGGATACTTATGCCTATGAGATGTCTTAGATACCAGCAAGGCCGGGTTTAGGGCAAGACCTAGGTCTACTTTCGGACTGAAGCTGTGCGATGACAAATCGGCTTTCGTTTTGCTTGTTTGCGATTTTGACCTGACTCGTACCGTTCTAGAATCTGCGAAGTGCTTATCGGCTTATATGATTCGTTTGGGTACGAGTCGAGCTACTTCCTTTACGAAGAGCTAACCAAAATTTGGATTTTTTGTATAGCGCGCTATGATATCCTTGTCGGATGCAAAAGGACTTCGTTAGAAGCCGGACTACGAATTTGATTGAGTGAAACGTTTCTGTATTTTTCCGTCGGGGCCAATCGACGGAAATGGTTTTTAGAGTCGCGGATGGACTGTTTAGTGGAGTTTTTAGAGTCGCGGATGGACTGTTTGGAGGAAAATGGAGAATCGAGACCTTTTGGGAACTAACGACGTCTCGCGTTCCTTAAAGATATGATTTTCGTTTTCCTTAATGTTTATGCGTTGAGTAAGCATTTGAATCAAAAGGATTTATCATTTATAATGTAGACTACATGCGAAAAGTGTTTTTGCGGGAGTACAAGGATATCCGTTCCCATCTCCCCCCCCCTTTTTGGCGAGGGGGATAGCTGAACTCGTCGGGTTGCGACGAGCTGCCTACGTACCTCTTGCGAGGATCAAGCCATCTCGTAGTTCTGCTTCTATCACGGTTGTTATTACTCCACGATTTCTGGCGCCTTGACTGTTTCAGCTAAGTCGGCGGTCGCGTCGGGAGTTGGATCATCCGTTTTTTCGGCGACGGACTCGAGGATTTTTCCAGTATCCTGAGTTGTGGCCTGTTCGGATAAATCCGAGTTGCTTTTTGCTGAGTTCTCGGAGGTACTCAGGTTCTTCTTGGTTCGCTTCGGGTTAGCTACTGGGGCGTTCCGATTGCTGCGAAGTTTATGTTCGGCTAGGAAGCAGAGTCGCGACTGTTTTTGGCTTCCCCAGATTACCGCTGTTCCAGTTGGTGTTGGAAATTTGACGCCGAGATGGTAAGTGGACGGGACTGCCTTCATGGCATTTATCCAAGGAGTTCCCATTATGGCGTTATAGATAGCCGGGTTATCCACTACCGCGAATTCGACGATCTTCGTGACTTCTTTAGCCATGACCGGGAGTCTGATTTTTCCGAGGGTCATGGATGTGACGCCCGAGAATCCAGTTAGTGGTCTTGGCTCTGGGATGACTTCTCCGAGGGGTATGTTCATCCTCTGCAGAGTGTCGCGGAACATGATATTGACCGTGCTTCCTGTGTCGATGAGGATGCGGCCGACTTCGAGATCTTGAATCACCAAGTCGATGACCAGAGGATCGTAGTGGGGTTTATCGAGTCCGGTCGTATCCTGTTCCTCGAAGGTGATTGCGTGACTGGGAACGTCGTCCTCCGGACACCATCCGGGGCTTGTCTCGGCCTTCCGTCCGTAGGCTTTGATCGACGACACAGAGTCCTGGTAAAAATGCGATCCTCCGATGACCATGTTGATCCTTTGGCGGTTGTTGTTGTTTCCTTCGCCGTCTTGTCTCCGTTCGCGTTTTTCGCCCGATTGAGTTCCAGGAGCGTTATTGGGATTGGCTCCGTCGGTCCTCGGCGGACGGTCAGAATCTAGGATCAGGTCTTTCATGCTCTTGACCGTTGCTAGTTTGCCGTCGAGCAGCTTCATAATGAGTCTAGCGCCGAGGACTTTGCAGTTGGCGGTGGAGTGACCTCTCGTCTGATGGAACTCGCAGCTGGAATTGTCCTTGTACGAGTTCCGCGTCCAGGTGTTTCCGGAGGTCCTTCCTTGCTCGGAATTAACGGCGTAATTATGTTCGCCTTGGACGTCTTCCCCCTCGTGATGGACGTACTTGTCGTTACGAGAGGTTTTCTTCTTGCCGGACGCTTTCGGCGGTCCATGCTTTTGCGCTAGGATTTTCATCTCTTCTTCCATGATGATGAAATCCGTTGCCTTGTGGAGGGTATCTTGGATGGTGCGTGGCCTTTCCAGAGAAATCCACTTTCGGAACTTCGATTTGTACCAGAGGTTCTTCCTCAGGGCGTCGATGGCGACTCTATCGCTGAGGCCTGTTACCCTGGACATCACGAGTTTGAACCTCTTTATGTAGTCGCGGAGCGGTTCGTCTTCCTTTTGAATTAGGCTCCAAAGGTCCACGTCGGAAGTTTCCCTGTCCATGAACATGGAGAATTGCTTCAGAAAAGCTGAAGCAAGCTGGCGGAAACTTCCGATGGAGTTTCTTTTCAAGTGTGAGAACCATTCGAGCGCAGCACCTCTGAGGTTCTCGACGAACAGGAGACAGCAGCCGACATCCTTTTCCCGCTCCGGAAGTTTAGACCTTGCCATTGCAATCTGGAAAGACTGCAGATGTGCCTTTGGATCTGTGGTTCCATCGTAGGTGGGAAGCTTTATTTTCCCAGGATCCGAGACTCGCGCCTCCGTGATTCGAGAGGTGAACGGGGTTTTTCTCGACTCCTCGAGGAGCAGGTCGATCTCGGGGGCAGTGCTGGTCGCGTGGTGAATCTGCGATTTTACCGCTTTCACCTCGGCTGCAGTTTTGGCGATGTACTCACGCAGATCGTGAATCTCGCTGGTGCCGTTTGCGCTCTTCTGTCTACGCTGGCGGCGATAGGCCCGAGTCTGGTCCTCAGCCAGCCTTTCTTGCTCTGACCAGTAGAGGTCTTCTTCCTCTTCTGTCATGGGTTTTTCGAAGGCTGCCGCCAGTCGAGCTGACTGACTTCGGGTCCTTCGGTGGTGGATGTCGGCGTCTTCGTCGGACGGATCCGATTGATCGCTGACATCCAGATTGATTCTTTCGACGTCGTCTCCTTCGTTGTCCCTTGCGGGAGGTGGAAGGTTGCCCGTCGTTTTCTTCTGCCCCGTCGGAGTGGTATCGTCAGGGACGAGTTCCGGGGATTTTCTCGGGGCATCTTTTTCTTGGTCTTCGGAAGGTCCGAAGTCCAGCCTCCTGACACGCCTCACCTTGGTGGATCCGCGCGGGAGTTTGCTTTTCGCTGTTAAGGTATTGACCTGTTTAGCGAGTGAAGCCATTAGTTTCTCCTGTTCTTCCGACCGTTTCTGGGCGGTGGCGAACAGTTCCTTCATCTGGTCCAGCATCGCGGTGTTTGCCTCGGCAGTGACCGTCGATACGTTTCCGTCAGGAGTCTTCTCAGCGTTGACATCGACGGCTGGTCCGTCGTGTGTTTGCTTGTCTTTTTCCGCGTCAACAGACATGCTTAACTGGGCGTGCGTAGTTGCGAGAAAGATAAAGCCGTGAATCCCCCTCCTTCTAGCGCCAAACTGTGGGAACCGAAATTCGCACTGTCGATTTTAGTTAAGTTAAAACGTAGGAAAACTAAGTTGACCTAGTTTTCCCCGAGGATCCCGGCTATCTGCTGGGCCACGCACGACAAAGTTAAGACAAGTCTAATTTGAGAATAAATACGCGAAATAAGTAGAGCAAAAAGAAAGAATCTTATTTCCGAATCTGCGGAGAACGTTTGGACAACAGGTCGAGATCTCGGCCACGAGAGCTGTCGATCGTCGCTAGTCTTAGAACCTAGATCTAACCTAGTTGAGTCGCAGCTCGCTAAAAAAGGAAATAAGCGCCTAAGTTCTAAATTGCTCTGGGGTGGTTTCTTTCTTCTGATTTCGGATCCCCCTTCCTCTGCTCCTAGCATTGCTTATATACTCCCATATGACGGTCTATCCTTGGTGGGCTGAGTCTGCCGTGGGCTGGACTTTTTCCATTTTCGTCGGCTTTCGTGTTTATCGGGAAAGTTGACATTTATCTTTTCGGAAAGTTGACATTTATCTTTTCGGAAGTTTATCATTTATCTTGTCATGCGAAGATAATTGTAAACCGTCGCATCTATCCCTTTAGAAAATCGTAAACTGGTCGTCCGATCGGAGTTGGTCCCTTTCGGGCCGCATTCCGGGCTTCCGCTGTTTTTCTACGATTTCTCTGAAAGGATGCTCCTACTTGGATGTCGAGTCTTTCGGAAGATCTTCGATCCATTGCTGAGGTGAATGGTGTTGTACGATAACCATCACCGTTTTATACGAAGTCTTCCTATCCGTTGACGTCTTAGGGGTTTTCAGAAATCCCGGAACAGAAAAAGGAGTTTTATTTATAAGGACTCGGAAAGTCGTGAAACACGGATTTCTGGCGACCCGGAGGCTTGGAACTTATGCACGAAGACTAGCCGTCCGACGACCCGAGCGAGCACGGGGCTAGCCGCCCGGCGACCACGGCCAGCACGGGCGCTAGCCGCCGGCGGCCACGGCCAGCACGGGGCTAGCCGCCCGGCGGCCACGGCCAGCACGGGCGCTAGCCGCCGGCGGCCACGGCCAGCACGGGGCTAGCCGCCCGGCGGCCACGGCCAGCACGGGCGCTAGCCGCCGGCGGCCACGGCCAGCACGGGGCTAGCCGCCCGGCGGCCACGGCCAGCACGGGCGCTAGCCGCCGGCGGCCACGGCCAGCACGGGGCTAGCCGCCCGGCGGCCACGGCCAGCACGGGCGCTAGCCGCCGGCGGCCCCACGGCCAGCACGGGGCTAGCCGCCCGGCGGCCACGGCCACGTCCGGTGTTGGCTGCTCGGTTCCTTCGGCGCGTTCGTGTTCTTTGCGTTTTTAGTTTTCCGTAGGTTTTTTCCTTGTGTAGAAAATGTTTCTAGCAGTTGATTTCGAGACGATGAATCTCGAACTTAAATTTTTCTTAAGGTTTCTCGATTAACAATTAGTCTCTCGAGGTTGCTTTTACATCTTTCATATTTTTCCGAGATTTTCGGACATCGATTTCGTCTTGACCGATTTTGACCCCAACATTTAGTATTTTTTTATTGTTCCATTTGCCCTATTTAAGGCCTCCTTGTAACAAGTTGCAATCTAAGTGAGAATTAAGTTTCTCCTTAACTTATTTTCTCTATTCTCTTTCTCTCTGGTTACCTTACACTCTCATAACTCAGTCTCACACGACAACTACTCATTATCCATCAATCTCTCTTGTTCTTCACTTATACTTTCATTAACTTACTCATTCTCTTCTCTTGGCTACAAACTGATTATCTCTGCATTCTCTTGTTTACTCACGACCAGATTCATTATAAACATATTTCTCATCAGTTTACTCTCTATTTCTAAACATGGTATCAGAGCTACAAGCTCTTGAGAACCTATAGAGCCGAAAGGAAAGGTTCAAAAACGTAAATTCCATTGTAAAGAGCCCGTATGCAACCACAAAAAAGCTGTACGGTTATTCAAATTCTCTGTTTTTTTTGGTTACCTCGCCTCATTCTGCGAAAATAGAAAAACCTTTTCTATTATATCATCAGGGGAATGACCATCAACCCGCTAGTTCGTTTTATGAGGCACAAACGGGAGAAGTTATCTTGGAAGCGGAAGAACTACTACTAAAACTTCGCGAAAACCATCACAGGGTTTATGTACAAAGAACGGGCAAACCTATATGGGTTGTATCCGAAGACATGGAAAAGGAAATGTTTTTATGTCAGCAACAGAAGCCCAAGCTCATGGAATTGTTGATCTTGTAGCGGTTCAATAAAAAAGGAGCGATTTCATGCAAATCTACCATTGCTAATTTAATATCTTTTAGATAAAGGTTTAGTTTCATATTCTCTTCAATATATTTTTTTTATATTGAAGAGAATCTTGAAGAGAAGTAATAAATAATTAGCCGAAGCTTCCGCAAATCATTTCCAGTTCTTATCTCTCTTTAAAACTCTGTTTCTGTTCATACTTGTATCTTCTGGTCCAAAGCTATTCCAGGAGGGAATAGACTCACCAGAGATCAAGATAAAGAAGGACTTTAGCTTCTGGAACTCAAGAAGGCTTCAGCTCAGTCCAGCAAGCCTCATCAAAGTCCAGTTTCAAGCTCTGTTCTTGCAAAACCAGTGGGTGCCATCTATTATCCACTGGTCCAAAACTCTTCATATGGAGAAACCAAGAAGCATGGCGGTTTCTGTGGTGCTAAAGGGGTCAAATTACCTTGTCTGGTCTAGGGTAATGAAGACAGCACTTGGAGGAACAAGGGTTGTGGGAGCATTGTCTACAACCAGCTCCAAAGCAAACCAGCACCAAATGGCAACAAGAAGACCTACTGGTCTGTCTGTTCTCCAAAGCTCTCTTTCAGTTTCTATTATGGAATCTTACTCATACTGTGAGAGTGCTAAGGAGCTTTGGGAGACTCTCTACAAGGTCTATGGCAACTCATCCAACCTCACAAGGGTGTATGAGCTCAAGGAGGCTATAAACAACCTGTCTCAGGAGGAGATGGAGTTTACTGCTCATTTTGGCAAGTTTAACTCTCTGTGGGGTGAGCTTGAGTCATTAAGACCTTCTACAACAGATCCAACCATCATCCATGAAAGAAGAGAGCAAGACAAGGTGTTTGGGCTACTTCTTACCCTCAGCCCAATGTATACTGACCTCATTAAGCACATATTGAGGTCAGAGAAGCTTCCCACTCTGGATGAAGTGTGCTCTCAAGTCCAAAAGGAGTTTGGCTCACATAGCTTGTTTGGAGGAAAGGAGTCTCTTTCACTTGCAAACAAAGCATCCGCCAAGTACAAAAAGTCAGAGGGGGAGAACTCAAATGTGAGCACTGTCAGCGTGAGGGGCACACCAAGGAGAAGTGTTGGGATCTTCACCCACACCTCAAACCTGCCAAGTTCAGATAAACCATGTCCATGGAGGTACAAGGAACTAGCTCAGGTTCCTTGAGTTGTAAGCTAACCTCCTGAACTTTAATATGAGCTTGTTCAATTATTTTAAATTGTTTCTGTTGTGTGTGCAATGGTTTAGGATTATAAGTTTGCTAGCATGGTTATGTTTAGCTTCTGTCCTAGAATCATTGATCTAAGTTGTGTGTGTGCTAGGCGAGTTGTTTAGCCACTGTCATTGTCTTGTTGCATTGCTAAAGGTCTAGGAGAGTTTCCTGGTCTTGTAGTGCATTCATTATGTTTTTTCTTAAACATTGGGATCAGACTTGATGAGTTATCAAGGGTTGATCCTAGTGTGTGTGGTCTGATTCTTGCTGGAGTTTGAGTGATGTTTCAGGTACACAAGTGTTGTCTCTGTCCATCATCAAATCAAGACAAAGAAGAAGGCTTTGCCCATGCTGTTCAGAGCCTACACATGGTGTATATTCCTGACCATGGAGAGATTGTTAAAGAGGAGACCAGGTGGTAATAAGTGGGGGCTGAAATAAAATATGGCTGGGCTTTGAAGATACTGCCAGAAGGAGTATTGATGGAGAGGCAGACCAGTGTTTGATCAGTCACACACCAAGCTGGAGCTCCTCATGTATTGTGAAGAACCGGTTGAATTAAGCGCAGCCTGTTTGGGTGTTGAGCTCCTGGTTCAAAGAAAAACAAGAGGCCGTGGAGATGAGATCAAGGGATGAACTGGTTGACTTAAGCGCAGCTGTAGGGGTGATGCGCTCCTGGTTTCAAGACTCAGTATTGCTCACTTCCAAGCTTGGTCCTTTTTACTCAGTCTAAGGACTCTGGATCAAGCTTGAGGAGGGGTACTGGTGAGCTATCCTGAAGATTCAATTCGGCCATTGCCTCACCAGAGATCAGAAGTGGAGTTCACTCAGATCAAAAGTGGAGTTTGCAAGTAGTGGAGTTCACTCCTGCATTACTCATTACCAACCGGATCAAAGAAGCCATCTAGAGAACATATGCCTTCCATACGAGCTTGGTCCTTCCATTTCTCAGTTCCAAGCATGAGATTAAGCTTCCATGATCCGGATTGTGTCTTTACCAAGTGGGGATTCAAGTGGAGTTCACTCCCCACCATACTGATGAAAGGGAAGTGCCTTAAACTCATCTCAATACATTAATGATGGTTTTTATACTTAAAATGTTATTGAGCTTGATGTGAGTGAATGCTTTGCCTTAAGAACTGATGCACCTTTGGGATATTGTATCAGGTACCTTAGTTAGAGCTCTCTAGAGTAGAAGCTGGTGGTCCCTAAGTCCTTTCAAGATGGCGAGTAGTCAGAAGAGAGGGGGAGACACAACCGGCCTAAAGAAGAGTTCTGAGATGTTGGTGTGTGCAAGTTATGGAGTTCATCCTTGCAGCGCAAGTCAGGCCATGATCCAGAGTCTAAGGACTCCACCATGAGTTATCTGAGTTCCTTAGACTCACTGGCCAATCCCCAGGCTGTGTTGAACTCTACTCTTTTTCCCTTGCAAAGTTTTATCCCATGAGGTTTTCTTTGCAAGGTTTTTAATGAGGGAGTTTCTTCATAGTTCCAAGCTTGCCCAAGGATCTCCTACGGTCAAGCTTGAGGGGGAGTGTTGAAATAAAGAAGGGAATGACCAGAAGAAGAAGAAGCTGGTTCATGATCCTAGTATTGTTAAAGAGAAATAAAGAAGACAAGAAAAAGGGAAAAGTTCGGATGCTTGTGTAGCAAGTCAGTCCATACAGTCTTGACCTCCAAGCAACCAAGCTTGAGCTAGAGTGTCTTGGAAGGCAAGACAAGAGTGAAACTCTTCCAGCTTCAACTTCAGAGGCAAATTTGAATTTAAACAAGATTCTGACCATTGGAGAAAGAAGCAAGACAAGTGGGAGTAATATATAATAAAAGTCACATGTTGATCTTAAGGAAATGAGTTGGAGCTTACCTTGTGATCCTTGCCAAGCTCCAGAAACCTTACTCTACACGTGCATATGTCAAGAGAAAAGATCTGGTTTGAATTGAAGCAAGGAAAGTCACATGTGGTGCTTTGGAGAAGCAGCAGACCTGTCACTATCAACCTAAGGAGACTGTGTCTCTCTCTCCTGTCACTCTCACTCCCTCTGGTCGTGCCAGCCTTGTCTCTACCCTCTTTGGACTCATCAGAAAGCCTGCAATATTATTTGTTTAGTAAATCCTTGTTTAGTATTTCTTTATTGTTGCCATTTGCCTATTTAAGGCCTCCTTGTAACAAGTTGCAATCTAAGTGAGAATTAAGTTTCTCCTTCACTTATTTTCTCTATTCTCTTTCTCTCTGGTTACCTTACACTCTCATACTCAGTCTCACACGACAACTACTCATTATCCATCAATCTCTCTTGTTCTTCACTTATACTTCATTAATCTTACTCATTCTCTTCTCTTGGCTACAAACTGATTATCTCTGCCATTCTCTTGTTTACTCACGACCAGATTCATTTATAAACATATTATCATCAGTTACTCTCTATTTCTAACAAACAGGCCAATCTGGAATCATCTAGATAGAAAGTGGGATATCTTCTTACTCACAACTCCTATGAGATTTGTTCAAACTTCCTGGTTATTCTCCACTGATTAGTGGTTCCAAATAAAGCTTCTTAGTCGTGGTTCATTCCTGGTTTGATAAGAATCATGAAGATAATGGCATATGTCCCAACAGGCAAATCTAGAATCATCTGGATAGAAGGTGGGATATCTTCTTTGCTCACAACACTTATGAGATTTATTCAACTTCTGGTATTCTCCACTGATTAGTGGTTCCAAATAAAGCTTTTAGATCGTGGTTCATCCTGGTTTGATAAGAACATCGAAGATAATGGCATATGTCCGAACAGGCAAATCTAGAATCATGTGGATAGAAGGTGGAATATCTCTTGCTCACAACACTTAGGAGATTTAGTTTCAACTTCCTGGTTATTCTCCACTGATTAGTGGTTCCAATAAAGCTTCTTAGATCGTGGTTCAACCTGGTTTGATAAGAATTATGAAGATATTGCCATATGTCCGAACAGGCTAATCTGGAATCATCTGGATAGAAAAGTGGGATATCTTCTTACTCACAACTCCTATGAGATTTATTCA
>NW_026618105.1:0-13778 GCF_000801105.2 Raphanus sativus
ATAAATAGTAAACTATAATATAAATACTTATTAGATTTTTAATAAACGTGAAAACTATAGAAAATCTTATTTTCAGGAATGGAGGGAGTAATTGTTTAGTAGTTTAAATTTGTTGATAAATACAAGACAATAATCAATTCACAACTAATGACAAAATGGCAATGAATTATAAACACCTAGCGAGTAACATATACTCCATTGATGAGTCATTCATACCAAATGTGCAGAGCATATGGCTATAAATATAGGGATATAAGAGCATCCCTAATGAGAGTTCAATGGAGGAGGTTCACACGGTTTTCGAAAAAAAAAATATTAAAATATTACACAGAAGGTGAACATGTCTTTTGGAGGATCACTGCAGTAAACCTGGATCGTCACTGTAGCGCGGGCACCACGACACATGGCGACCCATGATTGATCCGATTTTTTTTTTTTTTTAAATAAAATGTCAAACAAAAAAAAATTATTTATTAAAATAATAAAAAATGAGGGGTTCATAGAGTTTCATTGATGGAGATGCTCTAAAGACATACATGTCCATCAAAGACTCAAGGGAAAGGATCACATGCATCCCCAAAACAAAGAATTAATATAATAAGTAACATTATTGAACTCAACTCGCCTTACCCTTTCGGGATGAACCTGTATCATAATTGTTTTGCGGGCTCCACATTACGTGACAGTCCGTTATTGGTCAGTTTTCTTTTTTAATCAAATGAAAAAAAAATTAGAAAAAATAATAAAAAATTGATTTTGTGAACTCCACTCCCGGTTCTTTGATGCAGATAGTCTAAGGGTATGCTTAGCCACAGTGGATAGGGATAAAATGTAGATTGCACCAATGTTGGATATTTGGCTTGTACGAAAAACCGGGTCTCGAGTAGCGAATGCTCGTTCCTAGACAAGAGTAAGAATGCAAGACCCTATGGAAAATTGTTCTTCTCTTCATCTTTTTTTTTGTTGTAAAAAAGTCTTCTTTTCATCTTTTGTTCTATTTAGATTAATTTTTGAGTACAGCAAGTTAATGGATAAAACCAAGAATAAAATAAATTAGAGTCTAGACATAAGAGCTGCAAAACTAGCATTTTAATATTTTTATATGACATTTTCATTGATGTTCAATATTTTATCTAAAATAAAGCGGAAAACAAAATAATAATAAAAGAAATTAAATATTATTCTATTATAAAATGATGCTTTTATAAATGTTGATTATTCTATTTTGTACTCTAGTTTAAATTAAAATCTAAAGTGTAGATGGAGATACTTTTAGCGAATGTAAATTGAATAGGTGGCTTGGAGCAGGTTTTTTTAAAAAAAGTTTTTGTTGAGTTTGTGTTTAGTTTCTTGTATAAGTTTGGTTTTAGCTTTAGTGTTTAAATCCCGGTTTGTGGGCACTTTTGTTAAGGTGGAGAGTTGTTTTTTTTTTGAAGTTTTTAATAAATGGAAACTAAGTGAAAAAAAAAATTAGGTTATATTATAATGTATATTGCTAGATTTGTACATTACGGTTATACTGTATGCAGATTCGTGTCTTTATGTGACAACTAGGGTTGGCCCGCCCTACGGGCGGGAAGTTATAACAAAAATATTTTATAATATACATTAATTTTTGAAATATTTAAAAAATCAGTGTAAATTGAAAACGATATTATGATATCATAAAAGAACACATAATGTTTAGAATTCTGAAACCATATTGTTATTTTTAATAAAATGTTTGTTCTATACGTTAGTTATTTCGGTGATATTTGTTTTTAGTTTTAGTTATATTGTTTGATTATATGTGTGAATTATAAATTTTCATGGGATCTTTGCAGAATGTAAGGAAATTGAATCTTAGAATCGTTGCATTTGGCTAAATTTATATATGGTACTTAAAATGGTTTGAAAGAAAGCAGTGTTCAGTTTTGATTTATGCTGGTAAGATAATTTTATTTGTTTCTTTTACTTTACGTTATAAATAATCATGTTTCATTTATGTATTTTTTGTCTTGTTGCTGTATTTTTTTTCTTTTTACCGAGTTCTTCCTAACTATGCAAATATTGATCTTTTTACTTCCATTTTTATAAAAGAATTATGGTAGAGTTCTTTTTCCCAATTATTATACTGTATAGATAAATGTCAACGTCATACAAAAATTATTGATGCTTGGCGAGATATTGTATCTACATGTCCGTGTTGTTATAATGTTTAGTTGCTCTTATTTTCTTGCTATAGGTTGTTTTTTTTGTTGCTTAATAGATTGTAGTAACTGAGCTAGTTATTGCTTAACCTACTATATATTTATTTTACAATTCATTCACTATGTTTGTGTACTTAACAGTGCTTTAGGGTGTGGGTTGTCAGTTGTTCTTTGATGGAGTGTTTTCAATGAGAAGTCTGTATTGGTGAATTACACGTCTATGGAATAAATTGTTTGATAATAAATTAATAACTTTTGCATATTTGAGTTTGATAATAAATTGTTTCAAAAATTTGCACCTAACGAAATCTATGGATATTTAATGAACATAGAACTGTAAAAGAAATTTGGAGAAAATGACGTGAAAAGTAATAGTTTGAGAACTCAGACATTGCTAGAATAACTATTTGCATTTAGGAATAGTTTGAAAATGACGTGAAAAATAATAGATCGATATTTACATTCTTAGCCAAAAATAATAATAGATTGAGAACTCAAACTTTCTTTTTGTTGCTTGAGTTGGGTTGTTTCTTTGTTTCTTTCAATTTCCAGTTGTAATAAGTTGCTTGCAACACTCAAAAGTTCAAAATGGTATAAATTTTAACATTTTACAAAAAAACACTCGAACATTGCTAGAAGGGAAAAAACTCTTGTTTAGCTACTTGGCTGTCTTTCTTTTGATGTTGGGCGAGAAGTTCTTTTATTTTTTTGGACTTTGTAGTTAACCAAGCAGCTAAGTCTGCAAACTTGTAACTCCCGTTATGAAACTCGAATTTCAAAAAAAAATTAGTTGCATTTAACAAAGTAAAAGAGTTTGTCTAGCTACCCGGTTTTCAGAAGTTTGGACACTACAACTTTGGGAACTTTCAAATTTCTCATTTCTCTGTGGAACTACAGCATGTGTCCAAACACGTTACTTAAAGGCTTTCTATCATGGAAACTTTATATACGAAGTGTACTTGAATCCAGAGATTAGGAACATGATTCCAAACCTGCAACTTGTCCATTTTTTAGTGTTGTGGTAAATGGGTTGTAATATATTTATCTTTTAACCATCGCCTTTTGCTCCATAGCCTTTGAAACAATAAAACATGGAGAACACAGAGAATCTTAGCTAAAGTGTTTGTGTATGTGTTTACTGAAGAAGTGGTTCAATAGCTCCCTCTATCTTCGCAAACCGTGAAGGTCCCGCTGACACATTCATGGATTGTTGCTCGTGTCGTGTAATTACTCTTTGTGGAAGGGTTGTCCGCTGTTAATTCTCTTCTCTTTTCTTTTTGTTCATCATCTCAAACAAAAGGCTGCACTGTGTTTGAGGCCAGACGTTGTTTGAGTTGTTCTCAGCTCTAGTCTGGGTGATGACTCTTGATATTAGCAACTGTTCTAATTTTTTATGAAGGTGATCTGCAGCATAATCAAAT
The DNA here is from genome assembly GCF_000801105.2 of Raphanus sativus. Taxonomy (NCBI): domain Eukaryota; kingdom Viridiplantae; phylum Streptophyta; class Magnoliopsida; order Brassicales; family Brassicaceae; genus Raphanus; species Raphanus sativus. The sequence continues at coordinate 3,611 of NW_026618105.1, forward strand.
TCACTCTCACATCAACCGTATCCATGCAGAGTTGTAACAGTTTATAATTAGCTAAACTCCATTGACTAACCCAGAAATACAAACTTAAAACTTTGAAACCAAAGAATTTGGCTACCGTACCCGTGAAGTTGGATTGCAACTATTACACGCCTGATACTCATCTGCATGATTAATTTTAAACAAATGGTGACTCGGGAGGCGATAATTTCCATCCCAAAAAGTTAAAGATTAATAAAAACATGAGAAGTATGACAAATCCAGCAAGTCAACGTTTGTATTAGCTAAATCCATTAGCTGAACCTAAACTGCTAAGTCGGGATAAAGGCTGTTGTATCAGTAAGCTGGACAAACTTGATCTGTTCGTCAAAGCGAATAGAACCTGGTGATGCCAAAAGTTTGACGTGGCTATTGCTTCTTACGACATCAAATACGCTCAGTTCATTGACCCTCTGAACCAACGTCGACTGATAACTAAAAACCGATTCTCAGGTGGCTACTTTCGGAAAATGAATCACTAATAGACTTAAATTAACGAATGAATTTACAGAATAGTTACCTTTTCATCGAGGAAACCCGATCTACACCCATGAGCTCTCCACCCTTTTCACATTTGTAGCTTCCCAAAACCTAAGAATACGTGTTACGACGGTCTCTTATTGCAATGACCAACCTTCAGACCTGATAATTGGATCTTAGTGATCGCCATTCCTGGATATTTTCTGCTTGATATTTTGCACAACTATGATTTCACGAAGATTGTGAATTTGCTCTAGGATCTAGACATCTTATTATATAGTCAAATCACTTGATAGTGGATGTGAAAAATACGCATTGAAGAACATGTAGTGGAGTGAATTGATTGCCACCATGCATTAGGGAAAACTATGTGTATTTTTCACATCATCAATAAACCATCCATTAAGGAGACTGAAACTTATACTCAGCAAAAAGTGTAGATAATTTGCTTTCTTTCTTTCTTACCGGTGCATGAGGATGGTTGAATCGGCACTTAGGTCCATAGCTACACCGCCGAGTTTGTAGATATTGTCTACAATCTCTTGCACCTGGATAGGGACTCGGTTGCACCATTTCATGTCTCATCTGACTACTCTCAGGAAGATGTGGAGAAACTGGATAGGGACTCGGTTGCACCATGCCATATCTCATCTGATTTCGATGTACTAAAGAAAATAGACAACAGAGGATATCTTGAAACTAATAAGACACAGTAAAGTAATCTTTCTTTGTGTTCCCACTCACCGGTGGATGGTTGAATCTGCAACTTAGTCTAAAGCCACAACGACCGTTTTTTAGGTAATAGTAACTATCTCCTACACCGGTGCGAGCTGGATATTCACTCGTCTGAGTTGCATTCTCCTGAGAAAACCGTGTCGACACTTTTTTATCATAATGATAAAGAACAGAGCAGTGAGTTCTTGATCAGTACCTTTACCATCTTTTCTCCCGAGGATCTTGGATCTCTTTCTCGTCTCCGATCAGTCCTTCCATAAGATTCCCTCGTCCTCAAATCCGTAGCGTGTCCCTGAGAATCGAAATTAATAACAAATCATCAACCTTCGCAAGATGTAGATAGTTCAACTTTGTTTCCTTGGTGACTTTTACTTCTTCTATCATCGAATCTTTCTCTATATTACTATTATGAGGACTAACACCGAGTTCATTCATCGTATCAAAGAAGAGAGCAGATTATCGTTTAGATTCTTTATCTTACCTCTGTTTCTTCTATGGATGTCGACTCTGTTCTTGTATCAGTTTTTTTAGCCTCTTCGATTTCCATCACCGAGTTCTCTCCATCGCTCATTTCTGTTCTTTTCTATTGTCTCTGGAAATCAAATCGAAGAATGGGGGTGGGGGGGGGGGTTTGATTCTTTAAATCCAAGATTGTTTCCTTATTAACTTCATTTGTTTTTTTTTGTTTGACATCACTATGCGTTACTCTGCCAAACTAATTGCAGAGAAACAGATCCGTCGAGGGTGACGCCTGGTTTCACAAAAGAAAAAGTAACGCAGATTGTTGGTGGGCCCAGGGAAAACCCAGCATAAACAAAACTTACAATCTATTTCTCAAAGACACATATAGCTCAAGATACAGAGTTTCATTTAATCCTATGTGTCACGTTTGTAGAGCTTCAGTTTATGACCTGGCATCCCATGTGGACATCCCAGGAGAGATTAAAACTCTCTTTTATATATAAAGATTTGAAACATTGGCCTAAGGCATAATATTTTTATATAAAACTTAGGACATTTTCATAAGGTTATTTTATATAATATATTGATGAGTGTTTCAAAAAAATAATATATTGATGAAAACACTTCTCAAACGAAGTTATAACTTGAACTTAGATAATAACTTAAGTTCTTTATTTTTTTTTTGTTATAGTCAAAACCTAAGTTCAAAAATCAATTGACGGCTGCTAATCTATATTATCTTTGAATATTTTATTCTTTTTATTTAATATATATCACTTATTGTTTATTTTTCTATGAAATATTCACTGTAATAAAAATATTCTAACTATTTCTAAGCCCAAATAAATATTGATATCATTCTGATTACTTTTTAGTCTTTATTCTAAATCTTGCAAAGTAAACCTTTATGATATAAGTTTAGAATAAATATCTTTTAGGCTAAAATAAAAATTTTATGATAAATATTTTTATTTTATAAATGAAACATAAAAACAAAACTCATTTTCGTAATTTTCTAAAAAAATACATCTTACAAAATAATTATAATTATATTTTACTATTTTACTGTAAAATATTTTTGTTAATTTGGCCTATGGCATGAAAAATATTTCGCACAGCTCTGACTGAATGTGGTAAATAGTTTAAGGCTACATTGATGGTGTTGATATATATGATTATTTGTAGTTGAAATGAACAAATTTTTATTTATTAAATATAGATAAAAGCAGTTTGAAAATTTTCCTAATTTTTGTTTTGAGGAGGGGGGTGGGGGTAAAATTTCCTGATATTATTTATTAATTCTTTTAAGTTCAAAATTGTTAGTAATTTCAAGAGATTATCAACAAGAGTAAAAAAACAGGACCTTTTTGAATAAAAACAGTATTTTAACAAAAGAGAGCAGAAGAGCATCTATAATATATCGACTGAAAATTTTCTTTTTGTTTTGTCGACACTCGACAGCTTTGGAAGTCTATCTAATACATTTTTTATTAAGAAGGTGGCATCTTCAGTAATACTACTTTAGAAAAAAATTGTTTATGTTTTTTTCTCCTCCCTTTTTAAGGGGAAAGAGTCATTTTCACTTTAAACTTTAAAGGTAATTGTGAACTATTGCAATAAAATAAACAACCTTTTTCCTTTCTAATTAAATTATTTTTGTGAAAATACGGATGTTTTGTAGATGTTTTAATCGCCATGATTACTTCCCTCAGATCTTATTAAACTTATAATTCCTATAATAGTTTCTTAGGACAAGTTCATAGGAAAAAAGGAATTCTAAACTTTAGAAAGCCAGTGTGTGTTAATCAATAAAAAATGGGTACGTGAAAAAGATTTTTAAGAAACATTTTTTTTTTTTCTTTTTTTCAAAAAGATAACGTTTCTACGTACCTGCTTTTGATTCTACGTGATCTAGATAAAAACATATGCTGACATTATTATAGTGTTTTGTTTTATGACGAAAACGTTATAATAAAAGAGTGCAGGGGTGGAAAATAGAGAAATGGTAATAAAAATATTGCAGATGAATTGATTTTTAATAGAATAGATTTGATTACTTATATGAAGAAACACACACACACACACACACTGTTTTTGAAAACTTTGTTTGGATTGCTCCGGGTTAAGTTTGATTGATCCAAATAAAGTATAAGGAATGTAAACTGCGATTTTACTAATATGTATATTAACTGGTCATCATTCAAAATGTTCAAATATCCATGGAATGGGCCACTTGGATGCTGCATGTAAAGTATAGATCTCTCGGAACTACATGCAATGTTTTCTTAGAGTTCTTATGATTGGTTGTTCGCATGGCTAGGTTTCCTCAATTAATTTCCCATTAGTATCCATAGGCTTTGTGATTTGATAGATTCTTGTCATATTTCTTTACCTACACTACACCCTATCTATCCCTACAATTGCAATAATTTATCACCAAATAACGCAACCATATCAAGTATATATATATCATCACCATTTTTCTTTTGATCTAAGGTATTTAGCTAATATAATCATTCTTTATATATTATACACCAATTCACTATAGTTACTATATGGACGATAGGGGACATATAGGTACAGAAAATAAAAATATAACAATTTTACAAGCTGTGAATTTTGCATATTACAGCTAAGCTTGGTAATTTTAAGTTCTGAATATTAAACATGTTTAGTGATTTTTTTATTTTGATAAATTTTATCGACTGGTTCGATCTGGTTCGAGAAGAATGTAAATATTAGGACACTGTATATTAGGCCGAAAGCGTATTACAATTTCTGATTCGTATTTAGAATAATTTCTGACTAATATCAGAAAATAGACCGATTATCTATTACGAACCACCATGTTAAACACCTTAACCGAAGTACAGATCCGAATTAGTTAAATAGTGATAATTTAATTTTTAATCAGAATCAAATTTAGAAATATGTGGATGCACACCAATTGTCACTAGGCTATCACTACTCGACACAAAATTAAATAGTAGAAATCATATCCGATTACAGGCTACAATTTATGGTGTGCACTTGTTTATTTTTTCTAAAAATATAAGACGTGCTAAAGTGTAAGATTATTTACAGGTTACAATTTCTCACTTTCTCAAAAAAAATAATATAAGATGTGCTAAAGTGTCTTCTCGTTGATGGAAATTTGATTGACCCATGTCCCGGGCCAGGTTTGTTCGAAATCTGACACAAAGCTACGGTTTCGTATGAATCCATGTAAAACAAGCATTGCTCTGGTGCTGCTTCCATACCACTCTCTTGGATCTCGACCGTTGATTCTCACCTAAATTTATTGATGTTTTGGATTACTAGTTTAGCTCCATATATTCATGGGAACCTTGAATCATACATCAGATTTGAATTGATAGTTTATATCTGGTCCTAGTTTTTTTTTGTCAAACAGTTATCTGGTCCTAATATAGCAATGAATAGGCTAATATATATAACCGAGGATACAAAGGTCTTAAAATTTAAATCAAATAACGAGGGTATTTTAAGCTGTCATTCTTAGAATTGAATATTTATATATAAATCGCTTTTCATATATCTTAGGCTGATTTTTTCAGTTATCCCAGAGCAAAGAATAGTACATATTTGCATATATTTGGATTTAGATTTATATGTGAATGCTCCATGCATAATTTAAAAACTCTAGATATCTTCATATGGAATATGATGCAGAACAAATAATTGATATGATTCGAGTTAGGTATCTAAGATAAATGATTGATATGATTCGATCAATAGGGGGGAAGTGTATGCCCATTCCTAGCTAATAAGAATCATTTGTAGTCGCATTGTACAAAACATTTGGAATCAGTTTTAATAGGCTCGATGTTATGGTAAATTAAAGAATTTTTTTAATTATATAAAGAGATTTGCGAGTTTATTTGAAAGAATTTCATAGTACCACTTGATCATGATTGAGCATAACAGATTATTGATCTCATTTACGTAAGAAAAATAAAATAAAGTATTCAACAAAGTCTTTTTTTTTTTGAACAACTTCAACAAAGTTAAATGTGAACATACGTGCACTAAGTATATCTGTGGACTACGATGGACCTGAAACGTCTGGATAAAAATCTGAAAAACTAGAAGTCTTTTTTTTTTATCAACATAACTAGATGTCTAAAACACAATATTTCGGTCTTTGTTGTTGCTAATCAAGACTTTTATATGCACCATCACCTCTTGATGGACGTAAACCAGATTTTGTTCTGTATTTAATTCATTTTCACTTTTAACCAAATACTGTATAAATCATCGACTTAAGCCAATCCAAATGTACTACGCTGACGGAGTCTGACAAACAATATATACAATTTCATTGTTGTTTTATTAGCTGGAAAATATAAATAGCTTCTATTTTCTAATACACGGGGGAATAAAATATAACAAAATGCAGCTTAAACAGGACGAACTGACGACAAAAAAATAATAGCACGAACCATATCATTTTATCATATATGCTTCACCGAATTAGCAACTGTGACCATTGGTTGTTGTACCTCTTAGTATATATTAATGTTCTGAAAACCGGACCGGACACCGACTCGGTGAAGCTACTGGTTGACTGGTTAGACCGGTTCAACCGGTCGAACCGGGTTTTTTATTTATATAAAAATATATATAATTATATATTTATACTATATAAACTTTACTTCTACATATAATACTTTCTCTATTTTTTTTATTAACTCAAAATAAACAACAAACATACTAAAAATTAAAAAAAAAAACAAATGATTTACAGCTAAAACAATCATATTTATTTATTTTTGCAACTAACATTTCAAATTTTAAAAATATGGTAAAATAAAAAATAGTATATGAGAGTCAAAAATATATATTTCACATTTTTTCTTAGAAAAATAAAAAATCAATTAAATTGTGATAGTTGAATATTAATTATAAAATATTAAATTTTAGCTAGTAATAATTAAAAACACTTAATTATATGTTAATATTTAAGAACCGGGTTTTAAAATTAAACTGGAACACCAGTTTTACCGGGTTTTAAAATTAAACCGGGTCACCGGTTTTACCGGATTTCAGCCGGTTTTACTGGTTTTTATCAAATCCGGGTTTTAACCGAACCGGACTCGGCTTCTTCAGCGAGTCACGGTCGGACCGGTTTGACCGGCCGGTCCGATCCGGTTTTCAAAACACTGATATTATTTTTGGTAAACATGTTAAAAGGTATATATTATCTTCTGGGCTCAAGATTTCCATTTATTCATTCTAGTCTATCTAGTAAGCTTGAATTTATTCCTTTTTTGTATATACCATAAAACACACACACAAGATCTGCAACTACGATCTAAGACGCAAAACATCAGTACATATCTAGTTTAGATTATGAAGTTATCAAGCTATTAACAAGGCAAATATAAAGTTGCAAACTAATGTTATTCTTTTTTTTTTTTTTTTTTTTTTTTTTTTTTTTTTTTTTTTTGATATCTCTGGTGTCTGGGCAGCCACTTTCCCAAATATCCCCCGAAGGGGTCCAGCGCCCCAGCAGTAAGGATGTTAAATCGCTGTGGCCGGGTTTCGAAGCTGGGTGGCGGGCACCTCAACCGAGGTTCCATTACCACCAGGCTACGAAGCCCGGTTAACTAATGTTATTCAATATTAAGGTTTTCGTATTTACGAAATTTCATCAGAAAGAAAATTAGTAAATTGTTTTAATTAGAGTTAGATTGATGAACCACTTGTAAGAGTCGAGTATAAAGATAACACTCTTCAAGATATCAAGTCTTGTGAATTGTGTGGTACAGATTCGGTCTAAATCTAGATCATTTTTTTGGGGTCAAATCTAGATCATATATAAACAAATGAGGACACTAAAGGAAATCTTCTTTTAAATAATGTATCAAACGCCCAAAGGTGCTTTTCATTATACAATAATCCATCGGCAGCACTGTAGTGTCCACTGCGGTCGGAGATATATGCGTCCCATATTTTTAGTCAGAACTGGCTTTCACTACATCCAGAATCACTACCATTACTCTAATAACCGAGTTTTCTAATGTTGTATCCACCAGCAAAAAAAAAAAAACTATTCTGTTAGGTTTCATTTTATTTCAGACGAAACTGGCACGTGCATGTTTGTGTATTATAGTATAAACCCAAAATCTGGTGATGCTGTGGGGGTGCATTTGATACAGAAAGAAGAGAAACATCATCGTCATCATATCATATGATGCAGCAAAGTGTTAATTGGTTGGTGAGTTAATATTCTCTTTTGTTGGAAGTGGTCCTTAGTTTTGTGTCTGTGGTCCAACAAACGATGTTCAAACTTTGTCTTTAATTTTGTTTCCTAATCTTAAAATGTCTCTAAAGTTAGCTAACTAAGGTTTCGATCCACCAGAAACCGGAAAAGTTGTTTATGGACCTTTCTTCCACGTTACTTATTTCATTGTGGTCCTTCAATATATGTTTTTTACTCTGTATACTTGCTCTTACCAAAATAAACAAAGAAAACAAGAGAAGGATAGAAGAGAACGACCTCCCGTATTTCATGTGGGCCAGAGCCAACTCGGTTATTCCATAATTGGAACATATCCTGCAATATTAAAAAGAAACTGAACATATAATAAAATACAAAGAACAAAGGAAAACTATGTACAGATTGATTCCAACAGAAGATTTAATCATATTAATTTGGATAACGATTTTTCGAAATATAAACAAAAACTAGAGCTAGCTTTTTTTGTTTCTTCACAAAATTTGTTTTGTTATACAGACTCAAACTAACCAAATTTAATTTCAAATTTTTTTGTTATATATACTCAAACTAACTAAATTTAAATTCTATAGTTGTATAAAAAGTCTAGTCATGATCATGTTTTTCAGTGGACGCGTAGTTTTCTTCTTGGTAAAAATGAATAATGTTTTATTTATAGCATTTTTACTCTACTCTAAATTCCATTTCTACTTTGGGGAATTTTCAAAAATATCACTTTGAAGGTACCATTATTCATCTTTACCACCACTAAGTATACATTTTCAAAAATACCTTATTTATTTAAATGTTAAAGATTCTTATATCTTTGTTTTTATATGCTTTTCAAAATTTTAATCCAAAATTCTAAATCCTAAACCCCCAATTCTAAACCCTAAACCCTAAATCTTCAACTCTAAACCCTAAACCCTAAACTATATACCCCAAATTCAATATCCTAAACCCTAAACCCTGAAACCTGAACTATAAACCTTAAATCCTCAACTCTAAACCCTAAACTTTATACCCTAAACCCTAAAACATCAAATCTAAACCCTAAAACATAAAATCTAAACCCTAAATCCTAAACGTTCAAATCTAAACCCTTCATTAAAAGTGTGGTGGTTAGTGTAAACATGAAAAGTGGTACTATAAAAATGGTATTTTTGGCAATTTTTCTTCTACTTTTTAATATGCTTTATTGACTGATTAAGTCAGTCTATTAAACACACATTTAATACTAATAATCGATCTGTATTTTGCTTATGTTTTTACAGAAAATATATACAGTATTTGATTTACGTTTTACTTGGACTTTTGTGTGAGTTGTCTAATATTTCCTTTTAAACGTGGCCTAACTGTTATCGTGCTTTGTGAGCTTCCTTCCTGGTACGCGAAGTCAAATATTATTTTATATTCCTGGAATAAAAGTTAGGTTTTTCTCATTTTTCATCATTTTAACAAAAAGGTCTGGTAGATGTATAATTAATATACAAATAAATACTATAAGTAAATTGGTCAATCTCAAAACTAAATGCGTAAGTGCCACGTTAAACATGTAGTTGATTTGTCGTTTATAAGATAGTTATAAACTAGTTAAATAGTCAAATATTTTCCCAAATGTAACTTATTATCGTCTCTTTTGATCTCACCATCCATCAAGTCAACTCCCTAACAAAGAGGCGGCTGAGTGCTCTATTTTGACTTATCATGAAAATTCACATTAATATACAACTAAGTTAAGATTGCGCCCATGAACATTACGTATTCAAATTATTCTTATGTTTAATATATTCTTTAACATATTACTCTCATTTTCATAAAAAATATCAGATTGACATTTTCACACATATTAAGACAAATGACTGAAATTTATTTAAATTCATATTAATTGTACATATTTAACTAAAAATATTTGAGATAAATAAAATTATTTATAAAACCAATGCATTTGTAATTAATATTAAGCTAGAAATTACATTAGAATTATAAAATATCGTTTTTGTGACAAAAATATTAAAATGACACTTAATATAAAATAGAAGTAGTATGAAATAATAAATATACACTCGATAACTAAAAGTTAATAATTATTATGTAAATAATTAATTTGGTGAAAACACATGCATAAAAACCATCACTCTTGTTTATTTATAATCATTTTACTAATTCAAACAATCATTTTTGTATTGATATATAATTACATTTAAATGATATTGA
>NW_026618106.1:0-13778 GCF_000801105.2 Raphanus sativus
AACCATGAAAAGAGCCAAGAGGAAAGAGACGACCAGGACCAATCAACAATGTCTTACGAAGAAAGAAGATGAAAACAATCAGTCTTCCATTGTTCCTATGGATCTCATAATAGAGATACTCCTCAAAGTTCCGACCGAATCCATAGCTCGGTTTGTCTTAGTTTCAAAACAATGGTCATCTATAATCCGAGGCAAAGAGTTCACAAATCTGTACATAGCTCGATCTTCCACTAGGATGCGTCTTCTTTTCACAGTCCAGATGCTTGAAGAGCAGTTCCTACAATCCTGCTCCCAAAATGATCCATCTTCTGATCGTCATAGGCTAAACATAACTCCATATAATCATGTGTTTGCTTATTCACCACCCATCCGCGGCTTGATCTGCCGTCCAATGGATTTGAAAGTCCTGGTTGCTAACCCTAGCACGGGCCAGCTCTTCACGTTACCTAGAGTCAAAACTAATAGAAGAGGTGTATTATCTTTCTTAGGGTATGATCCAGTGAATGATGTATACAAAGTGTTGTGCATGACTGTACTACGAGTTCATCAAGAACGAGGATCACGAGTTGTATCTGAAGAGCATCAAGTGTACACTCTAGGAGTAGGTCAACGAAAATGGAGAATGGTTGAATGTAAGCATCCACATCTTCCTCCTACTCGTACTAATTTACCTACTAAAGGGCTATGCATAAATGGGATACTGTACTATTATGCTTGGATACAAAATGAAGGAGCCTTGATAAGCTTCGATCTGATATCTGAAGAGTTTAACGTCATTAAGTTACCTGTGGATAACCCTTGCATAGTGAACTACACTGGAAAGTTAGCTATAGCGGGTGGAATTAATAATGACGGTGCACTTGACCTGTGGGTTCTTGAAGATGCCAGCAAGCAAGAATGGTTCAAAGTTTCAATCGTTGTTCCTTCTTGGAGAGATTTAGCTGGAACTAATATTGGATATTTCAGGTTCAGGGGTACACTTAGTACCGGTGAACTTATGTTTTCAACGCCCAGTTGCGTTAACTACTATTTCATTAGTTACAATCCTAAAGAAAACAATGCCAAGAAAGTTGTGGTTGAAGGTATTGGAGATCCCTATAATTATCTTGAAGTATATTTTGATCATGTAGACAGTCCTATGTTTCTGTCATTGTAAGTTAATCCTCTTGTGTTGCTTTTCATTTGAAGATCTCGGACAAATAGTAGTTAATTATGTGTGGACCTGGCTGTTTTTTTTTTAATTTTATTTACATTTTGAAGAGGGGAAATAGTTTTTGTGTTGTCAAGGATATTAACCCGTTGATAAAAGTAATCTTCTCATCACTTTTTTTTTGTTCAAGGCCCAATGTCCCATGCAAGTAAGATCTCTAGTAGTCTATGGAATGCTTATGATTTGATCAAAAGTAAGCAAGTTCCTTATACTATGCATATGAAATGCTTATGATTATGATCAAAAGTAAGTAAGCAAGTTATTGCTTTTTAAGCTTTGTGTTATAAATAAAATAATGTGTCTGTGTCTGTGTATATGACTATATGTTTCCACATTGATTCAGATCTCATCTTTCAGCCATGGAAGCCTCATTTAATATATTTTCATTTGCAATATAAAGAAGCTATCAACCGTATATAATATATTGCTATACATCTATATAAGAAAAGAAAACGGCTGAAGCCAGACTGTTGATGCTTGTTGGTACTGCCACAGAAACCGAGTTCCAAGTGCTCTTGTAACTCATGCCAAGTGGGATATACAATTTTAACGTTGCTTTCACTCGGAGTAAAAAATTTGGAGCCAGTTATGCATCTAGCGTTGAACGTTCAGAGAAGAGATTGGTGTATTTAGTACAAAACAAGCAGTCAGGGGGTATTTAGTACAACTAATGTAATGGGAGTATGTTTTGTAATAATTAATATAGTGCGAGGGTGTAAAATTCAAAATTTATTGAAAGTAAAAAAATAAAAAAAAATCACCTCTGGAATCTTCTTAAAAACCTAGAAAGCCTACGAGCTTCTTCAGATTCCTCCTGATAATCAGACACGAACTCTTGTTTCGCCGAACGAACAGAACTAACTCCGACACAACAAACCCACTTCAAAGTTTCGTTATTCCATCCGAAAAGTAAGCTTAGTTGTCTAACATGGCTCCTGATGCTTCTACTGCTCTTGCAGGTCTGCTCTCTCTCTCTTCCTTCTTCTATATGTTAGAAAGATGTATCAATCTCTTAACTTTGAATGCATAGAGATTGGTTTTGATACTTGTCTTTAGTTCAATTGATCTGATGAATAAAGTTCACTTTTTTAAACTGGCTCTGTTCTGGTATTGAAGAGTGTATAAGTCTTTTAAGTCTCTAAATTTTTGTTCTTTGATTTGTTACTTCAGCGAGGGAGAAAGTTCAGCAGTTCCTGAACGCAGCTATTACTGGAAACCTTGAGTTCCTTAAGAGTGAGTTCGTTAATCACATTAACTCCCTTATCTTATGTTTCATCTGTTTGGGCTCTGATGTAACTTCTCCAAGCAGATGTTGCTAAGCAGCTTGATGAAGGAAAAGGCTTGAAGAAAACTGTGGAGAGTGTCAAAGACGCTAACAAACGTGGTGCGCTTCACTTCGCCGCGAGGGAAGGCCAAACTGAGATATGCAGATATCTCCTTGAAGAGCTGAAACTCGACGCCGACACAAAAGATGAAGCTGGTTCGTTGTTTCCTTCTCTGTTTTGTCACTGCTTTGAAAGTTTATCTGTGAGATTGTGTGATGAGATTGTGATGATGTTGGCAGGGGATACTCCACTTGTTCATGCTGCGAGGCAAGGACAGATTGATACGGCTAAGTATCTTTTAGACCACGGAGCGGATCCTAATATCGCTAGTGAGCTAGGCGCTACTGCATTGCATCATGCAGCTGGGACAGGTTTGGTTTGTTGATTACTCCTTTGTTTTAATTTCCTTTCACTTTCTCAGGCCATGAAGTGTTGTGTGTTTTGCTTATCATTAGGTGAAATCGAGTTGCTGAAGGAACTGCTTTCTAGAGGTGTTCCTGTTGATTCTCAAAGCGAGTCTGGCACGCCGTTGATATGGGCTGCTGGCCATGACCAGAAAGATGCAGTACAAGTCTTGTTACAACACAATGCTAATGTAAACTTATGTGTATATCTTTAGTTTTAGTTTCCATCTAAACCGTATTGGTCAATGAAACCTTAAAGTTTGTTTGGTTTTAATGACTTTGCAGCCTAACGCTGAGACTGAAGATAATGTCACACCACTGTTATCTGCAGTTGCAGCTGGTTCTGTGGCTTGCTTAGAGCTCTTGGTCAAGGTTTGAGAGATGTTCCTAACTCGTAGTGTTGTCTAGTTTCGGTTGTTATACATCTCATATTGTTAATTACAGGCAGGTGCCAAGGCTAATGTGTTTGCTGGTGGTGCAACTCCGTTGCACATTGCTGCTGATATTGGAGATCTCGAGTTAATCAACTGTTTACTTAAAGCCGGAGCTGATCCTAATCAGAAAGACGAGGAAGGCAACAGACCATTAGAAGTTGCAGCTTTAAGAGAGAACAGGAAGATTGTTGAGACTCTCTTCCCCTTGACAACAAAACCTGAATCTGTTTCAGATTGGTCAGTAGATGGAGTTCTCGCTCACACGGAATCAAACAAAGAACAAGAGGACAAGAGCTCAAGGAAGGCCAAATCTGGAGAGAGTGGGATCAAGAAAGACAACCTTCCTGAGGTCTCTCCAGAAGCAAAGGCTAAAGCAGCAGAAGCTAAAGCGAGAGGACAAGACGCTTTCCACAGAAAGGATTACCAGATGGCCATTGACGCCTACACACAAGTATTCATTCAACACTAAAACTATTTTTCTGAGTTCTTTATTTTTTAAGTGCAATTTTTGTGATTTTGTGGCGTTTTCTTTGGAACCAAGGCTATTGATTTTGACCCTACGGATCATACTTTGTTCTCAAACCGAAGCATCTGCTGGTTGCGATTAGGACAAGCTGAGCATGCCTTGTCTGACGCCAAAGCATGCAGAGAACTAAAACCTGATTGGCCTAAAGCTTGTTTCAGAGAAGGGGCGGCTCTTCGTTTGCTACAGGTAAATTAAAAAGCCTTTAGTTTTTGAAAGTTGAGAGAGTATAGTTTCACTGAGTTATATCAATGAATCTTGCAGCGGTTTGATGAGGCAGCCAATGCTTTTTACGAGGGAGTGTTGCTTAGCCCTGAAAGCAAAGAGCTCATTGATGCTTTCAGGTTTGTTTTGAAAACCATTTATATGATGTTTTGACTTTTTAACCGGTTTTTATCAGTTTATAACTTATGTGTGTGTGTTTCTCTCTCTTTGTTGTACAGAGAAGCTGTAGATGCCGGAAGGAAGTTTCATGGCAAGGACAAGATTACAGACAAATCATAAGATGTTCAAGAGATGTGTCTATTTAGTATCTGTGAAGTTTTTATTTTGCTTCTTACCTTGGTGACTTGGTCTCTTCCTTAAGCAGTTGTCTATTTTTTTAACTTAAATGTGCTAAAAACTTCAGGAACAAAGTTTTGTTTGTGCTTGGATTTGGTTTAAGGTTATAAATTTACAAACAAGTTAATGCATGTTTTTGGTGTATTAATCAATAGTAAGATCAAATTTATCAAGAAATGACATGAATAGATTTAAACAAATACTATCATCGTTGTCATCACCTATTGTTTGTTTGAGACAATTGATTATGGATGACAGCGTAAAGCATCAAATAATGGAGCATGCATATATTAAAGACATTGTTAATTTTATTTTGTAATTCATTGCAAATATTGTTCCCCAACAAGTCTACATTGTCCACATGCTCTGGCCCGTTCCACTGTCACACATTACCTTGATCTATTTAATGTTTTTTTCATAAATGTTTCAACGAAAACATACCCAAAAATTAGAGTAAATGTAATACAGTATTCAAGAACATTGATATGACTGAAAATGGGTTATTTGTTAGTGTTTACTCTACGAATTTGTAATGATACTATAAATTAATTAGGTGAATGTAGAAACTAAGTACTCATTTGGAAATTAACTAATTAAAAATAAATCTTAAGATCAACGTATAATTTACTGTATTGATTGCTATAAAAATGTATGGGTGGATGATCGAAGATATGTAAACACTAACTGTAACTTGTAGTAGCCAAAATTATACACACGAAAAAATTGGAGAAACTTTTTTTTTTTACGATCATCAACTTTTTCATGTCATTTAACGATCTAACTTATTAAAATAAATAAACATATACAGTAGAAAGATAAATAAAAATGGCCAGAATGAAATAAAGCATATATTGCAGAAAAAAAACAAATAATGAAATACACTAGGGTATATGATGTCTTAGTATCACGTAAATGTAACACATTCGATGTCTTAGGGTTTATATACCATATAGACAATACAATAATGCACAAAAACAAAAGTTGTCCAAAAACGGAAATATATAGATGCAACCTAATAAAATATACATATTTATATATGTATTATATAAGATGATACATAACAAAAAAGGGTTAAATTTAAAAATGTAGTTCATCAAAATATTATTTTATACGCAAACTCTCTGCTCGGAACGGTAACTCGAGCCGGTTTGGCTTTTCTCTGTTTGAGATATCCAACCGGATCTAACCGGTCTTTGTTGCCTTTTTGGGGCAATCACTCAGCTTCTGTTCTTGCATTTTTCTAAAGCCCTTGGAGCTGCAATCAATAGAAACTAGATTAACAAACAAAAATGCACATCTTATGGTATATATAGTAAATTTTGGATTAAGAATACTAACCAAGTCCTTTTGCTTCTGACCCCTTCATAATTCTTATGCGTTTGCATGAATCAACAAACATCCTAAAAATAGCCCAAACAAAACGTAATTAATATTTGTCTATAGCTGCAACATAAATTAATAAATTATGTAAATATAAATTAATTAATACTCACTCCCATGGTACATCTCCTACAAGCATCCAGTCTCCATCTTTATCTTCATAAGTTGGAACGTAATCTGATCCGTTCAAAATATCGATTAATTTACTCTCATTCATAAAATCTTTCATTCCCTGTGGTCCATAATTGCCTGTAAAGAAAGTTTACAATATAGTATTAAATAAAGAATTGAAGACATTTTATAGGGGATTGTGTTTTAAATAGTATTTACCTATGGTAAAAGAGCTGAACATTTTGCTTAAGGCGTCGGAGAGATCTTGGTAAGTTTTGTAGAGTTTCAAATCAATTTTTCTTAGGTACGGTGCACCGTCCATGCTAACCTTCACGTAAGCTGCGGTAGCACAAGCGGAGGCAGAGGAGGTAACTCCGCTGCTTCCGGAAGTCTTTTCCTCTGCTTGGATGGTATCTCCGGTGGTTGGCTTTTGGCATGACATCACGTTCTTCCGGAAAGATCGTACCGGCGGCCATCCCACAACTTGTGCCCTGAAATTCCACAATTTTAGTAAATTGTTAATTTCAGTTATATTAATCAATGTGTTTTATATAGTTGCTTCACACGTGTTAGATGCTAGGTGGATCTAGTCGTCAGTATCAGTTTAACTTTTTATCTTTTTCTCAAGTATATAAAGTAAAGATTCCTTATGTTTTGTATTTTTCTTAATTCTTCCCGACCAAAAACCTAAACATGCACTCACATCCTAGCTAGGGAAGGTTATTTACAAATCAAATATAAATAAACCTTCGCAAAGCTATTGAAAACATGGAGCAAAACTAAAGAAAAGAGATGAAAAATCACAACCATATGAGCTTTTTTTCTGGCATAATGTTACTCTAATTAGCTTACTCATTCAGCGTGTGTTAAAGCCTATGTTTCCATCTCTAGCTAAACCATGACCGGATCGTATCATCTAATTTTACAGAGTCTATCCACAAATAATCTAATTATCTCAACCCATATAAGTAAAGAGTCGCCAATATATATAAAGTAAATTAACATAAATAGAAATATAGATTAAAATTAGTTTCTTACTTGGCCGGTGGTTTTAAGACCTTCTCCTTCATATTCTCTAAATCAACTTCGGAAACTGAATCCACAGCCGTCGATGAAAGGTTCAACTTGAGATCAACAGTCTCAGAAAATCCTCTTTTCCCATTATTCTTCACAGTCATGGCTCCTCCGTGATTCTCACCCGGCAGCCCTAACCTCAGCTCCGTTGCCTCAAAGTTAATCATCTTACTTAATAAGGATTAGCAACACGTACTATATTAGGTAACCAGAAAACGAATTGGAGACTAAAGATTGTTCTGCTTCTAGGGTTTTAGTTCTTTTTGGAACTAAAACGTTTGAAGGGAGAGAGAAGATTATGAAATGTGTTGAAACTACGAGGGGATACATATTGGATCGTGTGTGGTATAAAATATATATCGAAATTATCAAGCTAATGATTATGTTTTGAACGGTTGTGATGCTGCCACGTAAATGCTGGGATTGGTTGGACCTTCAAGGTAGTTGTCGGGAGAAGATGGTGTCACGAGTGGCGTCATTTTTCTCAGAATAATTGCGGCCAAGCTAGTCGGCAAAGGCCATGTTGGCACAGTTTTTCCTTGTCCCGTATATATCTTTTTTTTTGAAACTAAACTCCCGTATATATCCATCAAAAGAAAAAACAAGTAATAGAATT
Source organism: Raphanus sativus (assembly GCF_000801105.2). NCBI lineage: Eukaryota > Viridiplantae > Streptophyta > Magnoliopsida > Brassicales > Brassicaceae > Raphanus > Raphanus sativus. The sequence continues at coordinate 7,639 of NW_026618106.1, forward strand.
ATTATGTATTCAACGTTAAATACGAGTTAATTTTAGCTTTTTATCACTACTAGAAATTGTATTTCTCTGGTTTTTAGTACTTTTGGTCAACATGGGTTTTAGTACTTTAATCAAACAGTTTTAAATTTTCAGGACTACGGCTGTATAGAATTTCATCTACGTTAATACTCCTTCCATTTCGTTTTATTTATCGTTCTAAACTTATGTACACATATTAATAAAACATGTGATTTTATATATTTCCAAGATAAAAACACAATTACATATACATCTAACCACATTTCAACCAATAGAAAAATAGACTGAAGAATCTTATTAATAAATTTTGTATTGAAATTCTAAAACGACACTTATTTTGAAACGAAAATTTTTTTCCAGAACGACATTTAATGTGAAAACGGAGGGAGTATCTATTTTACTAATTAACTGACTTTCCTATGTTTTTGACCCAATTAGCTCTAACTACAATACAGAAGAAAATAAAACCAATAATATTAACAAAAGAGTGTTCTGTCGGAAATTAACTAAAATGGAACAAAATGACAGCTAAGACGATATGGGACCCACATATAGGATATAAATAGAAAGCTGTCAGCTTCAAACATGTGTTTTGATTCAATGGATTCGGTGTCCTTCTTGTAGGACCCGCCATTCCCAAAGGTTTTCAATTGATTGTAGGATTCGTTATTTTACAGTGTTTGATAAATATTTTCATTAAATTTTACTTATTTAGATATAAAAAATGATTGAAATATATAAAACTTAAATGTAAAATAAACGAAAGTCTTGTCTGCCATAGCGTTTTCGTACTATACTTCTCACATGTGCCTGTCTTGTTTGTCAAATTATGGATTGTGTAAACTCAAAAGAAAATAGCGGTTAATTAACATTCCTTTGATCGTTGATTAGTATATATATAATATAAAGTTGGGATTAATATATATATAATGATGTATTAAAAATGAGTAACTCGACGGTGTATTAAGTGGAGCGTTGTACGACATAGCAAATTAAAAGCAATGTGATTATAGAGCATCTATTCTATGCATGAACCCGTAGAAATAATCAACATTTTACGAACGAGCACAATAATATTAGCGTAAATAAAAAAATAAATGTCTCACTTGCAAATTATAAAGTTATAATATCAATGATCGTCCAACAATCAACATCATTTATTGCTAAACATCATCATGCCCATGTATGATTACGATGGAAGAATCTGACCTAATAAATTGTATGTCAAGTTGACAACGAATTCATCTCGATCTACATTACCAGAATATAATATTTGTATATAAACAATATAATAAGAAAAATCGAATCAACAAAGACCGCTACTGTTTATTTATCCCTTGTATACATCCCCTCTATAAATGTGAGGTCGAGGAAATAAATGGGACTCTATAAAGACAGAGACGCACCCTCGTGTTGGCTGGGGCCATTGAAAATCATGTCTTGTGTTTCACTGTCCAATAACATTACAAATTCAGACGTGTGTAGTGTTCCTACTAAAATGCCTGAATGGAAAAAAAAATGCCTGAATGAATATGGATAATGAATATGGCCTTCGATCAGGCCTGATCGCCTTAAGGTTAAGGCCCCTTAACAGTGGTCGTTTTTCACTCCCTTAGTGCCTACATGGGCCGTTGATTAAAGATTTTTTTTGTATTTGGTGAGACATTGAGGAGATGATCTCAAATAGTAATGCCCAACTCATCGATTGTAGTTTCACTTAGTACATCGCCTCCTTAACATGCCAAGAGCAGTCACTAGGTTAAGTCTCTGACCTATTTATTTAACGTGAAAATATATGTAACTGGAAATAATGTTTATTCAGCTTAGAATTCGTTTCGCACTGGTAACAATAGACAATGGAAAGTTTTAAGTCCATTCCAATTTTTTAAAAAAACTTGAAAAAGTAAGTGAAGAAGAAAAGAAACCAGTAACAGAAGACTAGAAACCAAAGTGAAAACAATCATATTATCATTATAACCCCTTTTGGTTTGCTCAGTGATCTTCAATCTTTTTCAAACCCTTCATATCAGTAGTCTCCACCCTGTAAGTAAAGGTATAGAAAGAGCTAAGCGCCTAAGCTGAACAGTCTCTTCAGGTAGTAAACAAAAGTTTTTTTTTGAGAGACTTACGTTGAACCGTAGAGAGCGATCTTCTGGACCTTTGTGACCTCAGAACCTGATTGGTTGTCTTCAATGAAGATCGTCAAGCTTTGAATTACATATACATAAAACAGGTTAGGTTACTTCGACCTTGTGATTTTGCTGAGTAAGTATTATAAAACAAAGAACATGATAAAAAAAAAGCCTTTACCTACGAACGTTCTGAAACTTTACATATTTAAGGACCACTGGTTTTCCCTGCAAATGGATTTGAACAGAAAGGTCTCAATCAAAATAGATAGATCATTCACTATATGAATAAAGTTAGATTTCAAAAATGTCTTTATTACCTTGAGGTTTTCTTCAGTTAGTTCAGCGGTGTCACTTGGAGGAAAATCATTGACATTGCTGTATTAAAGAGTTTTAAGTTAATAAACTTGAAAATCATCGAGTTTGATAACGATAAGATAACATTCACATTACCTGAAGCACATGTGCTCTTTGTTTGAGAAAAACTTCACTGTTTTAGGACCTGAAAAGTCAAAAGTTTAATCTCAACGACACAGTTAACAACAACAAGGCAGGACTAAAATCACAATAACCTATATCACATTCAATAATATTAAAAAGCATTTACCATCGTCTTCAGGGCCTTTGATAGCAAAGGAATGTAGTTTGATAACTTGGTTGAAAGGAATATAGATTAGGAGTTGCTCATCAGCATCACTCTCTAAGTTCAAACCTGCATCTTCTCTATACCCCTACACCAAAACCAACAACTAAATCAATCTCATGCTCATAAAAAAAAACAGCAGCAAAGATCAAACAATGTCAAAACTATAATAGTTTTATTTTATTTATACAAAACTCGGTTTCTAACTCAAATCATCTTATACAAGTATTCACGCGAACAAAAAAAAAAGTTGGTAATAGAGACAGAGAACTAGTTAATAATAAACTACCTGCTTGAGAGCGTTGGGCAAAGAGTGAGTTGAGCTTTGGTTGAGGCATTGAACACCAGACCAGTCCATGAAATCTAACAGATCAACCTGACAAAACAAAAAACAAAAAATCAAAACACAACCAATCAAAACTTCCATAAGATTAAATACATCACAAACAACCTAAGACTCTAAAATCTCAACAGACAGAAACCCTAACTATTCTACGATTAATTTCACCTGTCCTTTCGGAATCTCGCTGGCTGATTCGGCCGACATCGTGATTTTTTTTTTCTCTGAAGATCTTTAGAAAGTGGAAGAATATAATTAGACTTCGTTCGACGGAAATAAAAAGCTTTTATATCTGTTCTTTAGAAAGTAAAAAAACAAAACTAAAACGACGCCGCATCATAACCCTCTGGTTGAGTTAGCCGGTTATTAGCTTAAAATCCTGTATTTCCAATTATACCCCCGTACCAACTATAAAAACTGCACTGACCTTCCTCTTCCACTCAAAAGTCAAACCCAAACCTCTCTCTCTCTCTCTCCAATGGCTTCCTTATCCTTCGTCTCATCCTCTCACCACCTTACTCTACGTACTCCTCCTCTCACCCTACGCAAAACATCTTCCCCTAGAACCTCCGTCTCCTTCTCCGTCAAGGCCCAATCCGTCGCGCTCTCGCAAGACGATCTGAAGAAACTCGCGGCGGAGAAAGCGGTGGAAGCCATCAAACCGGGGATGGTGCTCGGCCTCGGAACCGGATCCACCGCAGCATTCGCCGTCGACCAGATCGGAAAACTCCTCGCCTCCGGCCAACTCCACGACATCGTCGGCATCCCTACATCAAAACGAACGGAGGAGCAGGCCCGATCCCTAGGGATCCCCCTCGTGGCGCTCGACACGCACCCCAGAATCGACCTCGCCATCGACGGAGCCGACGAGGTGGATCCGAATTTAGATCTCGTCAAGGGACGAGGAGGCGCGCTCTTAAGAGAGAAGATGGTGGAAGCAGTTGCGGAGAAGTTTATAGTCGTGGCGGATGATACGAAGCTTGTGAAGGGGCTGGGAGGGAGTGGATTAGCGATGCCCGTGGAGGTTGTTCAGTTCTGTTGGAAGTTTAATTTGATCAGGTTGAGGGATTTGTTTAAGGAGTTTGGTTGTGATGCGAAGCTGAGAGTTGGTGGAGATGGGGAGGCTTATGTTACGGATAATAGTAATTATATAATTGATCTGTATTTTAAGGAGCCGTTGAAGGACGGGTTCGCGGCGGGGAGGGAGATTGGGAAGTTGGAGGGAGTGGTGGAGCATGGTTTGTTTCTTGGTATGGCTACGAGTGTGATTATCGCCGGCAAGAATGGTGTTGAAGTTATGAGCAAGTGAGAGAGTTTTTCAAAAAGTTTTTACTCTGTAATATTTTACCAAAATTGAGTTTTATGTTCTGCGTCTTGTTCTTCTTCCTCTTTTAGTTGATTGACTATGGGGATGGTCAAAAACGTTGCTATCTTTTAAATCCATTTTGTAAACTTTAAAAGTAAATATAAGGAACAAACATTCAAACACATTAAGCATCATTCTTTAAGCTCTATAAAAAGAGTCACCGAGTTTGTTTCATAGAATCTCTAAAGCTTAATCACCGTTTTTTTCATTACAAGCTGTGACCTGTAAGAGCAAAGCATAAGACTGAAAACAATCCTGCTCTTTACAAGTATATAGTCTTCTCTTCTTTTGTTTTTTTTGACATCAATCTTAGTATATAGTCTTAGAAATAATAAGAGCTACGATTCACTTTTTTTTTTTTGGGAACAAACCCACAAGTTAATCAAATACAAGTTCTTGTATAAAGCTTTCTGTTTTGTTTCAAGGCAAAACATTGGTTTAAGAGGAGTTAAGACAGAACATAGATTGGACACCAAAGTGGGCCGATGTATGCAAATAAATATATATATGGGCTTTTCAACTAATAGCATGTTTAAAGCCCAAACGTTTTTGTCCACATCAAAACTCAAAACCCTAAAGCGCCGTAGCAGTAGGTTTATATCTTCTTAGTTTCTTCTCTGTGCATCGTCCACCCAGTATCCTCAACCATGGCCGTCGGGTAATCATACACTCTCCCGTTTCTACCTTGCTCATCCGTATCTCCAAAGTGTTATTTACTGATATAATAGTTTTCCTGTAATGCAGGAAGAACAAGCGGATCTCTAAGGGAAGAAAGGGAGGCAAGAAGAAGATGTAAGTATTATCAATCTTTGGAGCTCTTTGAGTTAATTTGAGTCTTGTTTAATTGATTTGTTGTTTTGTAATTGAAATGATGATGGGCAGTGTTGATCCTTTCTCCAAGAAGGATTGGTATGATATCAAGGCTCCCTCTCTCTTCACTCAGAGAAATGTCGGAAAGACACTTGTTTCCAGAACTCAGGGTACCAAGGTAATCACTTTAGCTTTGTCTCTTCTCTTACAAGCTCGTTGATTGCTTTAGGTGCGATTTCTCGGAATTATTGGTTCTTAGATTTGATTGAGACAAATGTTTTTATCTTATGTCTTGTTCTGTAGTAATTGCAAAATCATAGCTTTGGGAGTTTAGTGATGTTGTAGTGTATGGTATGCTCACTGATTGATCCTTGTTATTTGTATTTCTTTTTTCAAAACACACCAGATTGCATCAGAGGGTCTGAAACACAGAGTTTTCGAGGTTTCCCTTGCTGATCTCAACAAGGATGAGGACCAAGCTTACAGGAAGATCCGTCTCAGAGCCGAAGATGTCCAGGGAAGGAACATCTTGACCCAGTTCTGGGTAAGGCACACTTTATTAAAAAAAAAACATTGATTCCCAGCATTATCTCTTTCTTGTTTTTTTTTCTTACTTCCTTTGTTTTTCAACCCTTAGGGTATGGACTTCACAACCGACAAGCTCAGGTCCTTGGTTAAAAAGTGGCAGACTTTGATCGAGTCTCATGTCGATGTTAAGACCACCGATAACTACACCCTCAGGCTATTCTGCATCGCCTTCACCAAGAGACGTGCTAACCAAGTCAAGAGAACTTGCTACGCTCAATCCAGCCAGATCCGTCAGGTTTTGTATCC
>NW_026618107.1:0-13763 GCF_000801105.2 Raphanus sativus
TTAGGTTTAACTAATCTATGTTGGTTAAGATTTGGTTTAATTTAAGTTGGTAGGTTGCATTGTATAGGAGGTATGATATATTCTAGCAACAACTATGAAAGAGTCTAAAATTTAAATGAGAACTTCAAATAGTAGATAATCCCTAAATTAATAGATTAGATTTTCAAGAACAATTTTTGGTAATAACATAAAAGGCCTAAAAGAACCGGACAGAATCTAGTAATAAAACCGAACCGGACCGGACAGCAACGTGGATCTGGCAAGAGAAATCCAAGGGTTAAAAAACGGCGAAATCTCACATCTCCCAAAATCACAGCCATCCAATCTCTCTCTTTCGCTCGCAAATCTCCCAGCTTCCCCTCTCCTCCTCATATCTCACAAAATCTTCTTCCTTCCCTCTGCAAAAATCTCCCAAATTGAATCTTTCTCATTTCGTATGTTTCTCTCTTTCTCTCTCTCGTGGTGTTTTGAATCCTCAAAACCCCTAACTCTGGGGTTTTTTTTGATTGGATCGTCGGTCTTTTATTAGTTTAGATCGTAAAATTCTGGATTAAGAGATTTTGGATTGTTTCATATGTTTTTGTCTTTGTTTATATATCCGAACGATGCAATTGATTCGTCACCGTGCCTGCGCAGATCGATTCCTAGGAGAGCTCTTCATCGTAGATTCCTTTTTTTTTGTAATTCTTAGTATCGATCTGAAAGTTTTGAGTATTTAGAGTTAATTAGCTTTGATGAGATGGAGTAAACATAGATAGAACAGACTCTAGGGTTTGATTGGGGATATGCTGAATCTGCATTGAGTCTCATTTCTTCTGATGATAAGTGATGTTTATCTTTACGGTAGCGAGTTTAAGTTTCCACATGTCGATGCTTATCAGGATTTGTAGATGTGGGGGCCTTTATTAGCCAGATCTGGTGGCTTTCAGTCTTATTAGTTTGGCTTTTGTATTTTTTTTGGTTACTTTCTTAGACTGTGACTAATAATATATGTCGAATTCTCTCTGTAGACAACCATGAGTGACCAAGGAGAGAAGACTTGCCCACTATGTGCTGAAGAGATGGATCTCACTGATCAGCAATTGAAGCCTTGCAGATGTGGCTATCAGGTCTCTTTCCATCTTCTGTTAATTTTACATGTTACTTCTTATTGCAATTGTTCAATAGCAATAATCAGCATAACCTTTTTAGCTTTTAGCTCAAAGTTGAAGCATGAAATTAGAATACATGTGATGAGAAGTGGAAACATGTCACGTCTTTTTTTTTTCTGGCCTCTCCTTGATCAATGATCTTTGCTCTGTTGATGATTTTTTTCTTCTTCTTCTGTATGTGATACAGATATGTGTTTGGTGCTGGCATCACATAGTGGACATGGCAGAGAAAGATCAGATAGAAGGGCGTTGTCCTGCTTGTCGCACTCCTTATGACAAAGAAAAGATCGTTGGGATGACTGTTGATTGCGACAGGTTTGTAATACGGTGCTTTTTATGTGTGGAATTTAATGTTTTCTGGGGAAAATCCTTTCTTTATGCTCTCCTTTGCTGATTTGCATATGTTTGACCTTTTTCAGTCTGGCCTTTGAAACCAACATGGAGCGCAAGAAGACTCAAAAGTCGAAATCAAAACCTTCTGAAGGGAGAAAGCAACTCACTAGTGTCAGAGTCATCCAGAGGAACCTTGTTTACATTGTTGGGTTGCCCCTTAATCTAGCAGATGAAGATGTATGAGAACTCCCATCACACCCTTTTTAAAATTGCTTTGTGGATTGTTATGTGACTAGGCTCCGTTTTCTTTGCAGCTACTCCATCATAAAGAATATTTCGGTCAGTATGGAAAAGTTCTAAAGGTTTCCATGTCCCGAACGTCATCTGGTGCCATCCAACAATTCCCTAACGATACATGCAGTGTGTGCGTTTCTGTCAGCTAAAATTTTTCCCTTATCATGAAGTTCATTGAGTTTTTGCTTGTCATTATTGTTCTCTTCTGATAATATTCTTTTTATTGTTCAGATACATTACTTATGCAAAAGAGGAAGAGGCTGTCCGTTGCATCCAGGCCGTTCATGGGTTTACCTTGGATGGTAAATCACTGAAGTATGTTTTGCCTCGCTTCCTTCTTGTTTGAAAACATGTATCTAGTGTTTTTAGTTTGTTTTCATTCAATTGTGGATAAGATGTATGTACATGCATATATTTCAGGGCGTGTTTTGGGACAACCAAGTATTGTCATGCATGGCTGAGAAATGCGGTGCGCCTTCCACGGATTCTTGTTCTGCTTTCTGACCCCCTGATGTCTTTTGTAGTGATGAGTTGCATGTTTTTGTTTCCAGGCTTGTGTTAATCCTGATTGTCTCTATCTGCACGAGGTTGGTTCTCAAGAGGATAGTTTCACAAAAGATGAGGCCATATCTGCCCATACAAGGTACTTTTTATCATATTCATCTTTATAATTCCGTCTTGCGTTCATGATTGTTCGCTTTCTTGGATCAGTTACCTTGCTAGTATATATGTAATATGATGGCTGGTCTAGTATTTTTGGATGATTAGTTAAGTCTTATAGTAATTTTGAAGGAGTAGAGTTCAGCAAATCACCGGAGCAACAAACATACTTCATCAACGTTCAGGGAGCATGCTACCTCCACCACTAGATGCTTTTTGCAGTGACAGTTCTTCTGCTAAACCAATTGCAAAAGTTCCTTCAAGTGTAAGTTCAGTTAAATCTTAGCTTTGTAGTGACATTGTGTCCAATTTCGATTGATTACGCACCATTTCCTAGGAGTTTTAGTCTCCAAATACTCTCCCAAGCCTCAAACTACCACCCCAAAACTAACCACAAAAATATTACAAATCGGAAGGCTTTCATGTTTGTTAGTCCCAGTTGGTGACTAACTTATTTATGTGACATGACTAGGTTAGGGAATCTATTCAGTTTACTAAGCTTACTATATTCATTTCTATTTTTTTTTTCTATGAGCAGAATGCAGCAAGTGTTCCCAGGTATTCTCCACCTAGTGGGAGTGGGAGCTCTAGCAGATCCACTGCTCTTCCCGCTGCAGCGTCATGGTAAGTTTTTCACTTGCTACTTTTATGCTAGGTATTTTGATTGGTCAATATAATAAAATAGGGATATCTGCTGCAGGGGGACACATAATGCAAACCAGCAGTCTTTAGCAGCGTCGGTTAACTCAAATGGATCTTCTGATATACAAAGAACAACATCAGTAAATGAAACCTTGGCCTTCTCTGCTGTTGTTGCAAATGCAGCTCATGGACCTGTGTCCTCTAGTAACGTTCTTAAAAGACCATCCAACAAAGAAGAAAATCAAAAAGTTGTTGACAAAAGCAAGCTTAGGGTTTTGAAGCCTTTGCAGCCTAATGTTGTGGTTGGTTCTGGGACCAAGAGAGCCACCTCACCTGATAGAGATTCTCCTAGCAATCGGTTATCCAGTTCAACAGACTCTTCCTACGATGGCAGAGACGTTGACAAGCCTTCCGCTACTGTGAACTCGTTTGACGATTCAGATGAAGCTGTAGAAGATGACCCTATTGTAGGTAACTTGCGTGTTGGTGTTTCACAAGATGGCTGTACTGTAGGAAACTTGGCTGTTGCTGTTTCACAAATAGAGATAGCCACGAATTCGAGAGATGAGCGTCCTGATATTCCAATGGCAGTTGGTAGCAAGTGTGATCAAGGTTCTAGTAGACAATCTGATCATGAAGTATCAAAGTTGTCACATCTAGAGCAGTGTAAGATGGATAGCTCTATAAAGACTGATAAAAAAGATATACCATCAGAGAGTGGGTTCCCTCATACAAGGCCAGAGTGGGATTGGAGATTAGATTTGCAATCCCAAATGCAATTCAGCTCAAAATTGGATGTGGAGGATATCTCATCATTACATAACCAAAGGCATCACCGTGAAGAGGATGTTACCAACTCGCTGTTTTTGTCTAACTCTTCAAGTTCCATTTTGGATTCAAATCATCTGGCTTCTCGTTCTTCCCTACCTTGTGAACCTTCAGGTGTAAACGGTTCAAACTTGAGATTCCCTTCGGATAGAGGCAGCGATAGGTTGCATTTTCCAAGTGGGTTTGGTGAGAAATCCATGTTCAGTGCGGATCACTCTCTGTTTGCTAATGAAGGCAGGAACAAAGTTCGCAGCGCAGAGGATGAAGTAATCTCAAACATTTTGTCACTGGACTTTGATCCTTGGGATGAATCCTTAACCTCACCCCAGAATTTGGCTGAGTTACTAGGTAAAGTTGATCAGCGAGCCAGTCCTCTAAAACCTTCAAACCTCCTGAAGCAACATAACAGTCAGTCCAGATTCTCTTTTGCACGGTACGAAGAATCTAGTAATCAAGCATTTGACAGAGAGAACCATAGCATTTATGGGCAGTTTTCAAGAGATCAGCCTATTCGAGAGTCTGTAGTGAGCCGAGATATCTATCGTGATAATCTCGGGAATCTAATTGGATTTGCTTCAAACTATTCCGGTGGATTATTGGAAGACGTTGTTGCTGCTAGTCCTTTATTCTCATCGCACAAGACTCCTGGTCAGTATTTATAGTTGATGACTTTTCTTTGTTTCTTGTCTGGATTGAATCTTTTTCTAATACATTGCCGATTTGTTTCTCCTGTTGCAGTTACACGACCCCAAGTTTCTGCTCCTCCAGGATTTTCTGCGCCCAGCAGGTTACCTCCTCCTGGCTTCTCTTCACATGAAAGAGTTGGCCTATCTTCTGCCATGCTAAAGAATACATATCAAGTACAGCCTCCAATTGGGAATCCAAGTGGTGCAAGTGATATAGAGTTTGCGGATCCTGCTATTCTAGCTGTTGGAAGAGGGATGATAAATGCAGACTTGGATAGGAGATCAGTTTTCTCATCACAAATGAATTCTTATGGGAATGAGACAGGACTCCAAATGTCAAGACATCAGTCTCTGTCTGCTGCACAACAACAAGTCAATGGGTTTCATCATGATGTCAGAAACTTGTCTCCTTCGCCTATCGATCCTTACGGATTTAACTCAAGGCTAATGGATCAACAGGCACAGGGAAGTAGCTTATCTCTTTTCTCACATGGATCAACAAGACAACAACCATCTGCAAATCAAGCCTTGTCCAATGGTCACTGGGATAAGTGGAATGATGGCCAAAATTTGAACTCTCTAGGCATGGCCGAGCTACTTAGGAATGAACGGCTGGGATTCAATGGGAGCCTATACAACAATGGATATGAAGATCCGAAATTCCGTATTCCAAGTCCCGGGGGGGATGTGTATAATAGAACATATGGGATGTAATTCTGGCATGAAGAGAGATATTCTACTTTGTTGGATTTGCTCTGGTTGGTCCCAAGTTGATGGAAGAATCATCAAAAACTGCTTCCAGTGACTGCTGCGCAGAGTGAAGATGCATGGCCCCAACATAATTTCACCAAGAGCATTTTTGAACTCCAAAGGTATTCAAAACTTTTATCTTATGAAGTGTTATATTGGCTTATCCTCTGGTTTTGATAGTATATTTGACCGGTAATAAAAGATGTTTTCTCTATTGCAGGAGCGTGAAGATGTTGATGTTTGGTTGCCTTGTTGATGCATGTAAGCGTCCAAGTCCACTGGTTGGTTAGAGAGGCCGCCTCTTATTTGTTTTCTTATTCAAAACTGTAACTCAATTTAGTTCTATAGACAATAAAGTTTTTCTCTAAAACAGTTTTATACAAAATATAATTGTTATAGCAAAATCATATATATAAAAAAAGCAATCGGAATATTACTGCTGAATCTTTCCTACAAATTTATCATTAATAGTTCTGAAAATTGTATAATGTTAGAATTACTGCATGCAAGTGTTGTTTAATTAAAAAAATCCACTGTTTGAATTAAACCAGGATCCTTGTACAAAAAAAAATCAATGACAATCTACTTTAAACCAGGATTCACCAATCAACCATACAACATTCGAGAACTTTTAATTTGAGCATCTTCTTGTCTCCAATACGTTTGCAATATTATTTCCGTGAGACCCAAGCAAAAGATGGCGATGGGGCATCAGCTTCTGCACCAAGTCCGAAAACAAATCCATCCTGTTCATCTCCTGCGTGACTCTCAGTGCCGTGAGCACCACGAAATTCCCAAACTCACTCCTCGCCAGCCTCATTAACCTATCTCCATCGCACTTCAAAAGCTCCACAGCCACCACACCCATCGACACCTCAGCCTCCAAGAGCTTCTCCACGATGTAGCTTCCGTACTTCTTAAACGACAGATCAACACAGTGCCCACGAAGAATAACCGCCACGTTGCGCTTGCAACGCAAGTCATACAGTTTAAGCACGTGTTGCACCACGAAGTTCCCCCAAGGATCGTTGCTTAGGAAGAGAGCGTTGCGCGCGACTACGTCTAGTAGCCGGTTCCTGAAGAGGGGATCATCCGCGTCGGTTACGACCTCGTTGAGCGCGACGCATCCGTGTTGGCTACGCGCTATGTCGAGCGCGTAGTAGAGAACGTTCTTGTACATTACATGTTTCTTCACCCGGTCGAAAACGACCACAGCTCGAGTCGCCACGTAGGATGCGAACTTGTCTGTCATGATGTCGAAGAAGCGTTGCAAGATAGCATCGCAGAATAACGAGTCCACGTCATCCGATATTCCGAGGAGCCTCTGCACGCGTCTCGACCCGTACTTGTTTCTGATGACCTCCATGAAGTAGTCGGAGTCTGACGTCAGCATCGACGCCATCCTCTGAAGCTCACTTTGGTCAAACGTTGAGATCAGATCCTTAAACTGTCCCACGTCTTCGCAGCTAGTCATTAGGTTAAAGAGCCGTTTGAAGCGCGTATCTGATACGTCGGAGGAGGCGCGTGGGGCGAATCCCGGAGGGGGAATGGAACCAGAGACTCGAATACGTTGTAAAGCATTGGACATGGTCGACATGGAGAAAGGATTGTCATCGGGTGCCATTGTACAGAAACTAATCTCGACTAAGCTTATGGAGATGTTCGAGAGATGCTTGTTGGATTGAAGCTGTGAAGGGCTGTAGTGACCTATATTTATACTACTTTGTTAGAGAGAGTATTTGTTTTCTTACTAGGAAAAGGAAATATAAACTGCTAGAATTTTCCTTTTTGCGTTTTTGTTTGCTATATAGTTTTCATATTCAGGTTTTGCTTTTATTTAATTCGTCAAAGGTAGATTAATCGGAGATGGATTAGATTTTTAATTATATATTTACTCTTTTTTAATAAGCTTTATTTAAAATCGTAATTTGGGACAAAATCAAAGGGTCAATATAGGGGTTAGTATTAAGTTTATTGCTAACTAAATTTATATTAAAAACAATGTTTGGCCAAAGAATTATATATTTACCACTCCCAATGACACTACATTAAGATTAACTCAACACTTCATAATAACAATTCAGCACCAAATAAACCACACAGCATGAACATAACAAACTTAATAAGATAATACAACAAAAGACAAACTTACTAATAACAATGGTAATAAAGAAGATAAGAGGATATCATACTTCAAAATAATTTAAATTGACATGGAAAATAACGAAAATTGACATGGATATACACACAAGACAAAAATAAAGTTAGTAACAATGACTAAAATATCAACTGAGTATACTTAAATATAAGATAATATAATTTAAAATACAGTTTCAGATAAAAAAATTACATCTCTTTTAGTCGGTTAATTTAATTACTCATCCGCCCATAGAGGTAGAGGGGGTTAATTGCTAATAATTACTCCCTCTGTTTCATTATAAGTGTCGTTTTAGACTTGTGCACACGGATTAAGAAATCATTTAATTTTGCATATTTTCAATATAAAAACATCATTACCGATACAATTCAACCAATAGAAAAATAGAATAGAGAATAAACTTAATAAATTTTGCATTGAAATTCTAAAACGACACTTATTTTGCAACGAAAAAAATTCTCTAAAACGACACTTAATATGAAACGGAGGGAGTACTAAAATGGTATCGTTCACACAACACCTACATAAAAACAATTCATACTTACATAGTCATAATCTTCTGAAAATATCTTCTTCTCCTGTCTTCCTTTTGTAAGTATTCTTCACCTAAAGAGAAACATCTCCAAACTCATTCAAAATATATACATTTATAAAATGTCATTTTAAGAGCTCTAAATCTCTGATGAAATCTTGTGCTTTAGACTTATTGGGCCACATGGTTATTTCAAAAACCAGACGTAAACAAAAGAGAAACAACTCCCTTTCCATGTGGACACTCCATGTGCAATGGCAACGAATAAGATCAAGGAAAAAAAGTGAAAGAATTTTAACTTGCGCGCAATTAGCTTTGGTTTTTTGTTCTTTTTACCTTCGAGGTTCATTCATCGACTTCCCTTCAAGCAACTCACCCAACAATCTATCAAGATCTTCAGCTGTATATTTTATGTGTTTCTGCGGATTCTTCCCATTCTCAACCAGAGGCCTACACAACTCATCGGTTTAAACTCCTTTAGGATTTACGTTTTGATTTAAGAAAATATTGACTTTTGCAAATTAAACACAAATTTTACCCAAAGCGTTTGAGAAATGAACCGTAAGCAGGCAATAATACTTTAGCAACAGCAATAATACCCCCTTGACGATGAACCTGTTTTCCAAGAGGAACTAAGGAAGGATGGCCAAGGGTCGACGAAGGTCAAGAATACATATAATCATCTTTTCATAGTTTAATTATTTGAATAAGTTACATGTTCTATGAGATTGTACAAAAGATAGAATAGTTTTAATCCGTTGTTATAATTACAAAAATGCATTATGTGTTATAAATATCATATTGTAAAAAATAGATGAGAACGCCTCGTATATTTTTTTTCCATTCGCTACCTTGACTCGGCATCGTCTTCAAGAAGTGGGCTTTGTCTCATACGCTACCTTGACTCGGCATTCTCTTCTTGTTGGCTCAGCTTTGTATTATCTGGAGAGGAATGTACAGAATCATAAAGCTCGATTGGAGAAGCACTTAGCTCCTGTTCTGATCACTCTCACATCTTGTCTTCTTGTCTAGGATCTTATCTAAAAGCTGGTGGGTTAGGTCACATGCTTTACTTGTCATCCAAGCTAACCATGGTGATCTGTTGGTCTCGTAAGTGAGATGTAATAATCAATCAGAAGAAAAGGAAAATTAAGGCTAATTATATTATTTATTTTTCTAATTAACTCCTAGCTCAAAACGAAATACAAAAAGGAAAAAAAAATCAATAAATATCTATGATTATCTTTGGCCAAAAAGGAAAAAAAAACACTTAAAATTAGTTATTGATATATATCAAAACGAAATCTAAAAAAAAATCAGTAATAAAATTCCAATTTTATCTTATAGATTTGGAAGTAATTGTCGGTCTTCAGCTGCCTATATAAAGAGAAGGCGTTACTAATGGAGCATATCACGAAGAAAAACGCTTGAAAACAATATATTTTTATAAAGACATCTCACCATGGGTGGAGGAGTGGTATTTTTTAATATGCTTCTTCCGAAATATAACCTGGATGAATCAAATCATAGGAGGGCCCAAGTCAACGGATACGGAATTCCGTGGGGGGATAAGGATTTAGTCGAGTGGATTATTAAGACACACCCAGAAACAGCACTGAGTTTACAATCTCAGAAGCCAGTACTCAGGGCATTTCATATGATGCGCGATATCTCCCATATCATCCGGAAACTTGGCCATGAGCGAACGCTGTCTGATGCTGAATTAAGGAGAACTTCGGAGAAATTGGCTTATCTGACGGAAGACGGTATAAAGGTGGAGTGGTTGTGGTCAGAGTTCGAGGTGAAGAAACGTGAAGCTTACTTGGAGAGGAAGAAACGCGATGCTTGTGAAGCTCGGATTGTGGAACTCGAACAAGAGGTCAAGAAACTTGAGGGTGCCATGTCTGGTCTCAAAGCTGAGTTGAAAAACGAGAAGGCCAAGTTGAATCCTCGTTCGTTTAGGAATTTCTTCTGCCTAAAGACATAAAAGACTGCTGCTTAAAAGATGATTTGTACGTAGTTTTCTTTTCTAGTATGTATATACGAATGATATAAGAGCTTTGATAGCTTGCCACACACGGTTCTTGTTAGAGCCTTTTGTTTGTTGTTTCTTCTACCATATGTATAAGACTTGAATATCCAGACTGCTTCTTTAAATTTACCGGAGTTTAACGGGCTAATGAATTGCTTAGTTAGTGAACACAAGTTCTTACTAGTATTTTTGTTTAAATATACAGATTGCTCATTAAAAATAAGTGGATTTTGATTGATTTTAGGTTAGAAACCTAAACTGTTAGTCCTCCTCAATCATCACAAGAGGCCAAAAAAAGAAGAGAAATTCTTGGGTTCACCCCTAGAGTGAACCTTTAGGTTCACCCAGCCAATAAGATTTCGTTATTTCATATTCAGTATCTTTTAAAAAAGGAAACAAAATATTGTCAAGTTTTATTATATTTTAAAAATAAAAATAAAAATAAATAAAAATAATAATAATTGCAAACAAAAACACCTTTAAGAAAATATACTTTTAATACCGTCAACCAACATTAAACCCTAAATCCTAAACCCTTGGATAAACCCTAAACCCTTGGTAAATCCAAAACACTTGGATAAATTCTAAATCCTAGAATTTAGGATTTATCCAAGGGTTTAAGGTTTACCCAAGGGTTTAGGGTTTAGTATTTAGGGTTTAGGGTTTAGTATTTAGGGTTTAGTGTTTTGCCAATTGTGTTAAAAGTATATTTTTTAAAAAATCAAAAGATTTAGGATTTATCCATGGGTTTAGGGTTTATGATTTAGGGTTTAGGGTTTTGTATTTTGTTTACGGTATTTTAAATATAAAATCTTTTTTGCTACTACTATTATTTTCTATTTATTTTTTATTTTAAAAACATAATAAAACTTGACAATATTTTGTTTCCTTTTTTAAAAGATACTGAATATGAAATAACGAAATCCTATTGGTTGGGTGAACCCAAGTATTTCTCAAAAAAGAAACCAATTTGGATCAGTATTTCTCTTTATATTATTAATAACTGGTTACGTTTTATTTTATTACATTTTTCATATTTTTTCATATCAAAAATATTCTTACGATTTTTGATATGCCACATGAATGATTCACTATTAGGTTTTTTCAAGGAAGAGAGCTTGCCAAACACAGTTTAACTAGGTGTGTGCGGGCATAGTTATCTTTAAAATATTTATTAATACATAAATCAAAAATCAGCATAATAAATTTTATTTATGTTCTCAAAAAACTAAAAGTGTTTATCAAAATATATATGATTTTTATGAAAATATGTAAAATGTAAGAGAAATTATACGATATGCTTATGCGTTAGAAGATTTGAATATCATACACACGTAAGGAATCAATTATGGCTTTCAAAAACTCCTTCAGAATTTTTAGCAAAAAAAAAAAAAACTCCTTCAGAATTTCAGAAGATTGAGAAAATAACATCATGAATTGTTGATTGAAAGCATTTATTTTGCTCAAACGATCTAAGATTACAATCTTGGGCTGACGTTGATATATTGGGCTTAATCTGGGCTTATGGGCCTAGCTTATATTCCTTTTCCATTTGATACACCAAATCAACTTTCCTTTCTTCATATTTCCCCACATGTCTGAATTTCACTTCATTCTGTCTGAATTATTATTTAACTCAGATTTAACAGTTCTTTTTCAAGCCGTGGATTGATCTTTTGTCGGGAATCACGTCTAGACCATAGAGATTCAAGGTAATGTATAATTCATTAGTTCGTTACAAATCATGAGTGAATTGTTTACCAAGTTTCTGTTCCCTGAAAGAGATTTTTTCTGTTACATTTATTCCAATTTAATTTGTTGTTAAATTCAATTTTATATAACCACTGATTTCGCTTGGATGTAACTGTGTAATAAATTTGTTTCCTTTGTGTGATTCTTGTAAGAACAAAAAATAAATATTATCATAGTGATCGCAAACTGTTCGACAAAAAGCCTCAACGAATGTTTTTGGTTTGTACAACTCTTTTGTTTGATTCATGTCTTGTTACGCACGTTAACTATATATGTTCTCTTGAGGATACAAGTTCGTTATGTTCGCTCTTGCTCATTGGCATTTGAATATTGCAGATTTATTCTAGATTACTCCAGTGTCTGCCATGGGATACAGTTCAGATGACGACAAGATCCTCAGCTACAACGATGTCGTCCTCAGGAGATCAGATTTGGACATCCTCAACGGACCCAATTTTCTAAACGACCGTATCATCGAGTTCTACCTAAGCTACCTATCCACGGTCCACACTTCCTCTGCCATCTCACTCATCCCTCCCTCCATTGCCTTCTGGATCTCAAACTGCCCCGACACCGAATCACTCAAAGACTTCATCGAACCCCTTAGGTTGCTCGAAAGCGACCTCCTGATATTTCCTGTAAACGACAATACCAATGTCGAGCTTGCAGAAGGAGGGTTACACTGGAGCTTACTCGTGTACCACAGAGAAGCCAACTCGTTTTTCCATCACGACAGCTTGATGGGACTGAATAAATGGAGTGCAAAACAGCTCTTCGAGGCGGTTTCTCCGTTTGTGTCTGATGGTGATGCGATGTACAGAGAGTGCAGTGATACACCTCAGCAAAAGAATGGGTACGATTGTGGTGTTTACCTTCTCGCAATTGCCCGGGTTATATGCCAATGGTTTAGCTCTGGAGGAGTGAAGAACCGGGATGAGTTGTGGTTTACTGATGTGAAGGAGACCGTACCGGATCTGGTTAATCATTTGAGAGAAGAGATGTCAGGGCTGATCAGAAGGTTGATCTCTGAGAAGAGTGCGACTGTGTGAGTAAATGAGAGATGGTTTAGTGAATGATTTTAGATTACTTTTGATATTTCATTCTTTTTTTTCGAACAATTACACTTGATATTTTCTAATATTCAAATATATGTAGTTAAGCCCACAGGTTTTGTAACTGTAGGCCCAAATTACTTCACTGTGGTAGAGTTATTACAGGCCCGCAGTAGAAAAGCAATATCTGAGTGAGAAGTTTTCTCTGATACAATTTAGCCATATAGTACATTTAAAAAATGATTTTTTTGCAATGAATTTCGAAAGCAAATTGTATACATCTTACATTAGAGAAACTAGCTTCATATAGACGAAATCAAACAAAAACAAAAAAAAAAGATGAAAGAAAACTTTCTAAAAAAGAAAGAGATAAAGAAAAGAGATCATACGTTTGAGTAAGAGGAGCACATTCTAATACCGATCAAAACTTATTAAATAAAATAAAAAACATTACAGATCGTAAAAACGAATCCATTTTCTGAAATCTAGAGAAATTTTAACTAAAGTGGAAACAGACAAAAGAAAGCTCCAAAGAGCTACTATTAAATTATATAAAAAGGGACATGAGCTAAAAAGAAAGAGCTGCATGGGAATCTACGCCTCGATGCTTTGCTTGAAGATGGAGGCAAGAATATATGCGGGGTCTTATTGGGAATAGTGCCTCAAAATTTCTAATCCCATCCTAAATCTTCTTTTCGTTTATTTAATACACGTCTCTTGGTTAGTGTGCTTAATTATCAGAGTATGCAAGCTGTTTTTTTTTAACAACACAAGTAAGCTGTTTCTGTAAGAAACTAACATAGTTCTAACTGAAGGCAGAGCTTACATGGTGTACAAAATACAAGTGATCATATATGATATTTAACATTATAATTTTACAGAAATCGAAAACA
>NW_026618108.1:0-13763 GCF_000801105.2 Raphanus sativus
CCAAGTATCACGAGCCTACAGAGCAAGGTGTGGAAGATTATGGCCCCGAGCAAGATGAAGCATTTTTTGTGGCAGGCTATCTCGGGCTGTGTGGCGACAGCAGAGAGACTCGCGTATAGACACATGGGCACCGATAGGAGTTGTCCTAGATGGGCTGGCCCAGTGGAGTCAATCAATCACCTCTTATTTGAATGCCCTCCAGCTCTTCATGTGTGGGCTTTATCGGACTATCCGTCCCTTCCGGGTTACTTCCGAGTAACATCCATATATCAAAACATGTACTTCCTGTTTTGTAAGAGAAAAGAGGTGGCTCCTTTGAGACCAAATTCGATACCTTCCCATGGATCTGTTGGTACATTTGGAAGGCGCGAAACGACAAACCTTTAATGGGAAAGACGTATCTCCCATGGACATTCTCCAACATGCATCACTCGAGGCAGAATGTTGAGGAAGGCTAATGAAAAAGAAGAAGCAATCGAGATACCGACGATCCTCAATACTTCAGAGATTGAGACAGTGCCCCCTTGGACCCCCTCGAATCCCGACTTGTCAAATTGATGCATCATGGATCAATAATGGCAACGTTAGTGGCCTAGGATGGAGTCTCAAGGACCAAATGGGCAGTGAATGCTTCGGACTACGGGCAAGTTATAGGAGCCTTTCGGCTCTACATGCTGAGGTGGAAGGCTTACTTTGGGCGGCCTCATGTATGAGAGACAGAGGATTACCTCGGTTTCGCTTCGAGACGGATTGCTCGGACCTGTGGAACATGATAACAAACCCGATGGATTGGCCAGCCTTCACAATAGAGATCGAGATTGTTCCAGATGCCTACATGAAGAATTTGAGGATGTGAGTCTTTCTCATATTCCTCGGAGTCGGAATGGCCGCGCAGACGCATTAGCAAAAGAAGCTAGGACCCAGAGGCCACTTTTTTCCCATATAGATCAGACCCGGACAGATGGAGATGCTCCTCGGAGAATCGGCTCGTCTGTTCTCCACTTGATCTAGCCTAGATGGGTAGTCGACAAAAAAAAAATGTTCTAGTTAGCTACTCTAAAAAAAGCATAGGGTACAATCCATTTGATGAGTATCACAACTTAGCGATTATAGTTTGGGGGCTAATCCCACAAACCTATTTAAACCCTAGATCTAACAAGTAGACTACTCAGACATAGCTAGACAATTCATAACAATAGATAGATGAAGAATTGCATAGATAGAATAAAGTAGAAATACAAAAGGAGATGAGAAATCTCTCCAATCTCTCTCAAACAAATAAAACTCTAGTCTCTCTCTCACACTCTCTGCTTTGGTTGTAAAAAGCTTCAAGCTTCAAAGGGTTTCAAAACTTGCCGTCAAAAAGCACTTAGCAGGAGTATTAAAGCATTTCCATTAGGTTAAAAACTCGTCAGGGGCAATCTCGTATTTGGTGAAGTCTTGGAAGTAGTCGGCTAAACCATTTCGTCCACACGAATCGATCGACAACACTAAATGTGTATCGATCGATTATAATCTTCTAGTACGCGGATCTTTCAGCTACATCGATCGACAACTCAGGATGAGTATCGATCGATTATAAACTCGCAATGTTGACTTCCGACTTTGTCTTGAATGGTCAACTTATGTGTATCATCTCTTGTACTCCAAAATGCTCCAAAAACATCACTTTTCTCACAAAAATGCTCCTGAACCTGAAAACATACCTAACAGGCTAGGAAAACAGATTAAATATATAGTAAAAGCACTAGTATACATGGTTAAAACGGGTAAAATCCATGGTATATCAGATACCATGGAAGATTTGTATGAATTAGTAAGAGAATTAGTGAGAATTAAGAGAAGATTAATGGAATAAGTGATGAACTCGTGAGAGAGGAGTGAGAGAGAGAGAGAGAGAGTGTATCAAAGAGTAAAGAGGAATTATATTTCTTTGATTTGATTCAACATGTTACAACATCTATTTAAAGACAAACAATGAGATATTTCGCAAAGGGAGAAAAGAATAAACAAAGGGAGATAGTACAAGTATGAATAAACAATGAGGAGAGGGGCTGGTCGATCAGGCTCGTTCAGATGAGCAGAAAGCGACAGGTCACAACGGTTCCCTGCACTTGATCAGCTCCTCTCTTCCTTCACAATCTCGTGATCTTCCTCAGCTTCTCTCTTTCTTCTCATGTCGACATACTCAACTCTTCTTGTATATTTAAATAATACTTGATCAATTTAAATCTCCCTCTCCCTTGCCTTGCACTTCAAGTAGGCTCACTCAAGTGGTTGCCGTGATATGCACTCTTCATCAAAGTCTTCTTGATAGCTTGTATACATGCGTTATCTCTTATGTGCTTCATGTCAACACGCTGAGCCTTGCTCCTTTTGAATCTCAGCACAGACCTCATCTAGAGAATGTGAGGGTTAAACTCACACCTAGATTTTAGATCAGGTTTAGTGTTTAGAAAAGGTTAGGGAAAGATAAACGTGGGCTGAATCCCGTAATGACTTGTAGAATGAATTGGATTTGTATTGATAATGTGGTAAAAGAATGGTTACAAAAGATGTTCTCTTGATGATTACAAAGATTATAAGATTGTTACAAGAGAATGTTTTTGATGAATGTTGAGTAAAATATGATTTGAGTCGGCCCCCTTTTCTTAGTCCTCGACTTCTCTTTAATAGCCTTGGAACTTCTTTAAGTTGTCTTCAACTGATCTCCGCGATCTTCTCCGCTTGAGGTGGAATCCGCAACAGCTTCCCCTTGAACGGGTCCTGCGCTTCTTCTTGTTATGACGTGAGCTTCCTCTTCGTCGTGACCTCTTTAGTTAGGATCCTTAGCTTTCAGCCTTCGGCTCTAGCTTAGCTCTCTTTTAGGCTTTTGAACTCGTGATGGGCCTATCGCGGCCCATCATCATCTTCTATTATTTGACAATCAGCTACCGGGCCATATTCGGGCCCAACTGTAAAGACCCGAACCTGGATCCCTTGATCCAACCAGTTCAAGTACTTACCTAAATGTCTAAGTTCAATTCAGCCGGTTTTATGTCCAAATAATTCTAAGTCATTTTCAATCAAGTGAGGGTTTATATTTGTCAAGTACAAGCGGAAGCATAAAAAGAAACATCATTTTATATATATAAGTCAAATGTGATCCATACAATATTCAATCCACACAAGTTTGCACAATAGGCTAATCATAAGTCCAACTAATCTAGACACACATCACACATCCATCCACGGCAAGTCTTCAAGACTCCTTTGTTTTACCACGCTCACTGCTTGTTCCTGAAACCAAACCACAACACATGAATATACATATGATCCGATATCCTAACATCAAACTAAACAATACATGTTCCGGACCCTAGATCACATCTAAAATCCCATTTCTGACCACACTAAATACTCGGCCAAAACTCTAATCTATACATGATAAATCATGATAAATCCAAACTAAGAGAATGGTCCAATTGGATTCCTCAGAACCGGCCTCAGTCATATCGACTTTGACCATGAACCGCCAACCGGCCAAACTGGACCAACCCCAAATACATGTTATAAATTGAATCTATCACTTTGATAATTCATTATAAACCCAACTAAGAGATTTACAATCGCCAAACCCCAATGATTCCCTTGGGAACCATGAGATCGGACCATACCTCCCCAACCAAGGCCGCGGAGAGATTACACTGACCAATCCGAACCTGGGGGTTTGTCCGCGGGGTTTAAACCCTCAGACCACATCAGAAAATAGTAGGGAAGAGATTGATAAAGAGAAAGGAAGAAACGGATGCAACCAACACATCATGGTTCAACCGGCCAGACCATTTAAACCCATGGTCTTGCGCGGTTACCATCCGGAGTGCATTCAGTACCTTAGGCGTGCGTTCCTCTGCGCCTCCATCCTTCTCTGTCTCCTTCCTCTTTGTCTTTATCACTTTTGCCCGCCTGCCATGTTCTTGCCTGAACCGTTTTCACCGTTTAAAACTCACCGGACCACCACATCGGATAACTCCTCACCGCCGGTCTCTTCTCTCTTTCTTTCTGGTAGAATTTTGGCAGAGGTTTGCCTAGTAATTTTTCGTGATTCAAATCGATGAACAATGACTCCTATTTATAGGAAATGTCATCGACCAGCAGTTGGACCGAGCGGTTGCCACGGTTTTGGGCGAAAAGGCACAAACGGTTCCCTTTGCATCTCTTCGGCCAAACCGCTTCCCACTGCCTTCCAACCGCTCCCCTTGATCGATCTCCAGCTGCAACACTCCTCCAGGTACCTAGCTCACTTGCCAAGCTCCATGGTCTCACCTGACCATGCCACCACCGAGCCGGACCCATAACCGCTCATGGTCCGGTCCAACCGCCCAAGAGCTAAACACTCCGTCCAGCTGAGGTGAGCTGGTCACTAGCTTCCCCAGCTGAGTGAGCTGACCTGCCAGCTACTGGAGCTGTCCTAGACTTGCCTGAGCTACTGTGAGCTTGCCTCACTCCATTCCTAGCTGCCCGAGCTACCAAACCTCTACGGCCAGCTTCCATAACACTTGTCCAGCTCCTTTGAGCTTGCCTTTCCTTCATTCTGGTTAAGTCTCAGCTTCCTGATGCACTTAACCCCACTTATGGATCATGATACGCTTGCCTTTAGGTCTCATGACCTGGCTGGTGCTTGTCCTCGCACCATGATCATCCGGATGGTTTTACCTAGAACTTGGGACATGACACCAACAGTTGCCCCCAGCTCTCGAGATGAGGTTTCGTTATTCTCGGGAGCTAGACCTAGCCGCCCAAGCTAGATTCTCTTGTTGAGATCATGATTACTAGCTATCTCAACCGTATTCATTTTTATCTGATCGAACGGCTATAATCTTTCTTTAATTAAATCGACGGCTTAGATTAAACGAGTTTTGAAATTCAATTTCCGACTTTCGAGATGTGATGGGATATAAAGCTGAGAGAATTAACTACTTGTCTCTCCACTTCCTCCACGCCTCTCGACGGTTTCCAAGGTAATTCACCTCTTTCCTTTATTTTACTGTTTTTTGTCATTATTTTTTTTTATCGCTTCTTGATCAATCTAGTTCTCCATCTTGAACTTCTCTCTGAGATTCTGCCTTAGATCGATTCTCTTCTTTTGCTTCCTATTTCCTTTTCTTTTTCACTATCATGAGTCGAAAAGAAGGTTCCGGCGAAGTTCAGATCTCAGCCTCCGGCGCCCGTATTATGAAGGTCAAACGGGAAGCTGGTGAGAAGATGACGGAAGCCAAGAAGAAAAAGGTTAAGGACTCGATCGGAGCAAGAGTTAAGAGGATGAAGAAGAAAGGCGGGAAGAGCGCCTCCTCTGGTCCTCACTTTCCTTCCCTCTTGAAGGGCCAGGACGTCGTCAATCTTGCCGTTCAAGCTCACGGCAAGAGCGATCTAGTTAGAGCTTGTGCTGAAGATGAGACCCCGAGACCGTTCCGGAGGGTTGGTTCTGCGTTCATGAGAAATATATCTCCAAGTGCCACCTTAGATTTCCTCTTCCCACCCTTTTGCTAGATCTCTTAGATCATTACCAGCTAGCTCTTCCTCAACTTTGCCCGTCGGTCATCCGAGTGATAAACGGGTTCATCACTAGAGCCAAGGAGGAAGGGGTTATCGTTGGGCTATCTGAGCTAATGAGTCTCTTCTCGATAAAGGAGAGCACTTCCAAGGATGGCGGAGCGGTACCTACTATCTCCCCTGTCGTCCAGGGCTAGGCGTATTCAAGTTCTCGGCCAGCGATGATGACTGGCGCAAGAAGTATTTTTATGTCAAGATTGACCCCTTGACGGTTCCTGTAGGCCGTGACCTCAGGAACTCATGGTCTGATATTTCCGGTTAGGATTTTAGGGATATGTTCACATGTTTATCTTTGTTTGTCATGTTGTGCTAATTGTCTTTTGACTCTTTTTGCAGAAATCAAAGATCCTGTCAAGTTGTCTAGCAAACTCACTAGAGCTCTCTACAGGAAGCTACAGCATAGTCCTAACACTTGGGTGCTTACACCACTTCGAGAGTCGGATCAGCTAGGTTTCCTAAACGATACCAGGTGTCCTTCCCTGATTCAGTGACGGTTGCCGGTTTAGAAGGTAATCTTTTATTCTTAATTCATGATTTTTACCATCCGAATTTGTCTCGTGTGATTAATGAATTTTTTTTTATGTTTTAGTTTCTGAGGGTGATTCAGTTCTCGAAGTTTCCTCCGGAGCAAGTACTTCTCGAAGACTCAATCACAGAAGATGCCAATTCAACCTTCCTTCCGTTCCAGGGGTAGATCGACCAAGGCTGCCAGCTCCTCTAGAGGAGTGACAAGAACCAGGGAGGATCCTTCCTTGACTCTGTGAAGGAGGCTCTTGACGAAGGAGGCTCTGCTCCTGCTAAAGGTGTTGGCTCTTCGGAGCCTAAGGTTCAAGAAGTTGGCCTTCCCTCCGAGGTCCCGATGACTGGGCTGATCCTCAAATGGTGAGGGATCCTCCGGAGTTTGAGCCCCCGAGGAGCAAGAGGTCCCGAACTGACCAGGTTGACAGACCTTCGAGGTCTTCCTCCTCCTCCTCTAGAGGAGGAAACGTTGGCTGGAACTTTGCTCATTCGAAGCATGGGTCGTTTTTGGACGATCCGTGGGTTTGGCTACTCTGATGAGGCATATGAAGAGTCCCGGGTGTTCCCTCCCCTCGATCTCCAATCTCACGCACAAGGATGAGTACGTCGATATTGCTCATCCACATGGGTCAGGTATGAAGTCTATTTCATCTTTTAACTTTTTCTTTGGACGAGATTTTACTAATCGTTTTCCGTTTTCTGTAGCTGGCTGGTGCTATCAACAGGGCTCAGTTCAAATTTGAGGACGCTGTACACAATGCTCCCAGTGCCGAGGAATTAGCCCAGGTCACTGAATTGGTCAAGGCCAACAAGACTGAACTTAATCAGACTCGGGCTCTGATCTCGGATCTCCAAGCTGAGGTAAAGAGACTTGGCTCCAAGTGTGATGCTCAGCAAGGGACGATCGAGAGCCAGCTGATTGACCTCCAGGTGAAAAATAGGAAGATTGGGGAGTTGGATGCTGCTCGAAGATTGCCGAGTATCAAGTCAAGGAGCTGATTGCCACATCTCAGAGCAGCCAGAAGAACAAGGAAGCTGAGGTCAGGCTAGCCGTCCGGAGAGGAAAGAAGGAGGTAGCCGAAGCCTACAACAAAATTCTGGTTGTTGTCAAGGAGAAGTTCTCCAAGAAGAAGGACGAAGTCGACCTCCTGGTTCATGCTCAAGAGATTCAAGCCAACACCGAGCTCCTGAAAGACATGCTGGATGGCGAGATTAAGAGTACTCAAGATGAGTATGATCGCTTGGTGGCAATAATGCCGGAAGCTGTTGCGGCATACGAGAAGGCTCAGGTCTCGGACTTCTCGATCGGCAAGCTCCCTCTTCCCCAACTCTCTGAGAGCTCAGGTACTTTTGAGGTTAATATGTTTAATCTCTCCTTTTCTGGAGAGTTTGGTTCTAATTTGGGATTGGTGGGTTCTTACTCAGCCCCAGTCGAACCGCCTCTGGAGGTGGTGACAAGGAGATGGAGGAGGAGGTTCCTGAGGAGGAAGATCCAGCTGGTAAGGGAGCTGAGAAGAGCTCGGATGACAAGGAAGTTTAAGAGCTGAGGCTCTTTCATGTTTTCTAGGATTTCTGCCCGATGGGCTTTGTTTCATTTGTTTCTAAGACTTATAGCCTGAGGAGGCTTTAAACCTTTATATGTTTACACTTCGAATCTTTGTTAGCCTGGGGAGGCTTTTAACCCTGTTTAATTTCAAACTTGGTTTTCGTTTCATTTTGAGTTTTTGGCTTTAGTCGTAAAATATGACAACTTGATCATGATCGAATTTTATGATAAGTCTGGAAGACTTTGGTCGTTTTAGTTCCTTAAGAGGAAATCTTGAAATATCGGGATTAGCTTAAGGTTTTTAGGAACCTAAGTTTAATCTGGACACCTTAGGTGGGGGTTCTCAGGGAACCTGAATTTGTTGTGGGATTTTAAGACCCGTTGAGACTTGCTTAGGATTTTAGACCTATTGAGATTTGCTAAGGATTTTAAGACCTTTGTGATTTGATGAGGATTTTAAGACCTTGGAGATTTGATAAGGATTTTAAAGACCTTGAGATTTGATAAGGATTTTAAGACCTTGGAGATTTGATAAGGATTTTAGACCTTGGAGATTTGATAAGGATTTTAAGACCTTGGAGATTTGGTAAGGATTTTAAGACCTTAGGTCCAGGTTCGTCGAGACCTGATATTGCTTGAAGGATTTTAAAGACCTTTAAGATTGTTAAGGATTTTAAGACCTTAGGTCCAGGTTTGTGAGACCTGAACTAATCCGAAGGGTTTTTAGGACCCTAGGTCCATGTTTGCAGGGACCTGTTTTGTTACAGAATTGAGATATCGAGAATAATTTCTTTATTGATAATTGGATACATGGTATCATAGTAATCATACAAATTGCTGTATTATAATGATCATACATTTGCTGTGTGGGCTATGTGATTTTAATCAGACATATGCCCCTTTTGATTGTGGTGAACGAAGTGTTGAAATGAGGTTGGGGCTGCACTCATGACGGAGTTGCCTACGTACCCAGTCAAGGGATCAAGCCTAACGTAGTTCAGGAATTTTAGGTACCTAATGATAATATCTCTTAAGATTCGTGGCGTTCCACGATCTGATTTCAGGTACCCCGGTTCGCACCTTTCGGAGCTTGTAAACGCCAGGTCGTACCACGTGGATGATCTGGTAGGGACCTTCCCAGTTGGTTCCTAACTTCCCAGCATCTGGTTCCTTGGTTCCTTCTAAAACTTTCCTAAGTACTAGGTCACCTACAGCAAACTGTCGGAGCCTGACTTTGGAATTATACTGTCGTGCCATTGCTTGCTGATAGTTCTGAATGCGAATCAGAGCTCGGTCCCGTCTTTCCTCGATTAGATCGAGGCTGTCAGTTATGAGCTGATAATTAGCTGCGGGATTGGACGTACAGAGTTCCCGGCGGAGGCTACCAGCAATGGTTTTCAGCTGGAACGACAGCTTCCATCCCATATGCTAAGGAGAAAGGAGTTTCTTCTGTAGCTTTTCGTGGGGTGGTTCGACATGCCCAGAGTACTTCAAGTAATTTTTCTGACCAGAGTTCTTTCTGGGTTCCGAGGCGTTTCTTGAGGTTTGCTAATACTGATTTATTAGCAGCCTCCGCCTGTCCGTTTCCTTGAGGTCGGCGAGGTGATGAGAAGGTCAGGCGAATATTCCACTTGTCACAAAATATTTTGAAATCGTGGGATATGAATTGTCCTCCATTGTCAGTTACGATTTCGTATGGGACGCCGTGTCTACACACGATTTCTTTCCACACAAATTGCTCGACCTCGACCCTGGTTACCTGCTGGAAAGCTTCAGCCTCTATCCATTTCGTGAAGTAGTCTGTTAGGACTAAGAGGAAGCGTAGCTTCTTCTTTCCACTTCCTGATGCTACTAGTGGTCTCACGATATCCATGGACCATCTCATAAATGGATAAGGGGCGGATATGTTAGACAGCTTTTCCGCAGGTTGGTGTATAATCGGTGCATGCCTCTGGCATTTGTCGCATGAAGAGGAATAGGCCTCAACAATCCGCAATAATGGTAGGCCAAAAATATCCCTGTCTTTTGATTCTGATGGCTAGAGCTCTTCCTCCAGAGTGGTTCCCGCAGGAACATCGTGCATTTCTTTCATGAGTCTCATAGCAACGAGGCCATGGACGCATTTTAGGTAAGGTCCGGAAATGCTTCGTTTGAGGAGGACAGATTCAGTTACGTAATCTCGCGCTTAATGCTTTGAGCTTTCGAGCCTCCCATTTATTGGGTGGAGTCTTTCCTTTTAAGATGTATTGCGTGATTGGATTCTCCAATCCTCTCTTCCTATAACTTTGTTATGAAGAGATGAGGGAGGTTCCTGTTCGGGGACCTGGTGTCGTGGTGCCCCCGGAGGTATTGGTAGGATTGGCTCCAGGGAGTCTGAATTCCGAGGAATACCTCCAGATGAATTTTGGAGAGCTGAACGGCTTCTGGTTTTAACTCTGCAGACGAGTGGGTCTGAGTTGGTGCCCCCGGGGGTATTCTGGAGATCAGGGTCCAGGGAGCCTGAAATTCGAGGAATACCTCCGTGATTTGGATTGTGTTCCGGAGGTATGCTTTTTAGAGCTATGTTATTCTGGTTTTTGGGAACCAAAATGTTGTGAAAACTTGGGTAGCTACCGTTTCAGGGCAGGTACCCTCGGGTTGCTATGTTAGTTTGCTCTCTTTTTCAGCTTTAGTAGCTATGTCGATGCTTGGTTTTTCGATTCCTTCTACGGGTATGATCCGTTTTACGAGGGGGTCTGACGTGGAAGCTAAAGCAGCCAACGCATCTGCTGAGGAGTTCTCTCCCTCGTGGGGATCCTTGTTAGCTCGAATTTGTCGAACTGTTTGGTGAGTTCTGGACGACTTCGAGATATGCCCCCATTCTTTCGTCCCTCGTTTCATACTCTCCGTGAAAACTGGCTAGCTACTAGCTGTGAATCACTATAAGCGTTTAGTTCTCGAATTCCGAGACTTAGGGCGAGTTTCAACCCTGCGATTAGTGCTTCATATTCAGCTTCGTTGTTTGAGGCGCTGAATCCGAGCCTATAGGACTGCTCAATGGTTTCTCCTGCTGAAGAAGTTAGCCTTAGACCGACGACCGGAGCCCTGTTTTGACGAGGCTCCGTCGACATACAGGCTCCACCTCGGAGTTCCATTTCGGAGTCTAATTGCTCGGATGCTAGTTCAATGATGAAGTCGGCAAGGACCTGAGCTTTCGCTGCTGCTCGAGGTCTGTACTCAATATCATATTCACTGAGCTCGATGGCCCATTTTGCCAATCGCCCGGACTGGCTAGGGCTGTGCAATATTATTCGTAATGGTTGTGAGGTCATTACGACGATTGAATGCGATTGGAAGTAAGGTTCGCAGCTTTCTAGCAGCTGTTACGACTGCTAGAGCTAGCTTTTTCCATTGCAGGGTACCTTGTTCGGCATCTATCAAACTCTTACTGGTGTAATAGACAGGTCTTTGTTCGTTTTGTTCCTCTCTACCAGAACGCCGCTAACTGCAGCAGTCGACACAGCGAGGTACAGGTACAGTGGCTCTCCTACTACTGTTTAGATAGATCGGAGGTTCGGAGAGGTAAGCTTTCAAATGCTTGAAGGCTTCCTCGCATTTCTCGTCCCATAAGAACTTCTTATTATTTCTTAGAAGCTTGTAGAACGGGAGACACTATCGGTGGAACTTGGATATGAATCGATTTAATGCCGCGATTGGTCCAGTCAATCTCTGTACCTCTCTCTAGTTGTCCTAGGTGACGGCATTTCTAGGAAGGTTGCTATCTGATAGAACCCAAAATCGAGCACTGTTCTTTTTTGTTCATGGGACACGAACCAAGGTGGCAATCTTGTCAACCAGCTCGACCCAACCGAGGTTTTACCATCAGCTCGTGCCGATCTAACCGTCCAAACCGATTGTGCCTTTCACTGTATCGACCCGTGGACTTCCGGAGTGAAAGCCCGCATGGATCAGCCCTCGTTTGTCCAGCCACAGAACCAGCAGGTTCGGATGAACCTGGACAGTAGCCGAAGGGTCTTCTTTGACCAGTCTTCCTCAAATTCGCCAACATTGACCAGACTTCATCAGTTTCCGCACTTTGACTCATTTATCACATTCTAGTCAATGTTTCATTTTTCTTTGCATTGTTTTCCCCACAAATGTATTTATTTCTTTGACTACAAGTAGCTATAAATATGTAGTCTCATTCTTGAATAAAATCAGTTCAATTTGGTTGTTTATTATTTGTTCTTCTTCTCTGAGTGAGAGAGAGTTCTTAGCTAGTTCATCGGTGTGAACCGGCTTGTTGATTTGGTGGTCAGCCAATCATCTTTGTGTGTTATTTTTGGTGGTTAGGCCAACACACTACATCCGTTCTTTGTGGTTAGCCTTAGATCGAGGGTATATCAAGAGCCATTCCGCACCTCTTGACGATCCATTCATTCCATCCCAGTTCCGGAAGTGCCTCGACTTCTCGGTTCATATCCAACATCCGGCCAAAGCCATCCTCCCCGATTGGGGACGTATCAATTGGTATCAGAGCCACTTTGGCTGGTTTGTTTTTCATTATTCTTTTCATCATCTATTCCTTCATCATTTTCTTTTCTTATTTCTTTTTGGGATCCGGGCTGTTTCCTTTACTCCCTTGTGATCGCCAGTAAAAAAAAGAAAAAAAATCGACAAAAAAAGAAAAAAAAAAAGTTTTGGTTTGAATCACTTCTGAAGAGAAATCCAGGGGGAGTGGTGGAAGAGAAAGCCTGCTGGCCGAGGAGAAATCCGGCCTTAGGACAGTTAAGGCGGATCCACACAAAAATCTATTCATCTTTCTTTCTCTTTTTTGTTACCCATAAAAGGTTGTTTTTGGTTTTGATGCTGAATTTTGACTGCCTATCACCTTTGAATCAGTGGAAAGAACTCTGAGTGATCACCTAAAAATCGAGAGCTAAACACATTGAGAGTGTGAGGATTTTATTTGCTAACTTGGTTGTTAAGTGTTTTTCAGGATGTTTGGACTTCTCAAGAAATCAAAACCACAACAAGACGTCTACTTTCCTTTCAAAACTGTTTTGGAAAAGGAGCAATTAATTTTTGGAAAATAGAAAACAGTTTGCTGCTAATAGGTTTGATTTTGTGCAGAAAAGGAAGAGACAAACAAGGTCTGATGAGAGAGGACGGTTAGAAGTGGAGATCGTCCCTTCACCAAAGCCAAGAGAAGCAACCGTGATGTGCTATATCAGAATGAACTTCAGACTTATGCCAGCTTGAGAAGATGTTGCATAAGGCAATTCATGCTATCCGACAACTCAAAAAGAAGGAAATACCAACACTTCTCCCTGCACCAAAACATCAAAGTAATTTTTCTTCTTTTTTCAAATTATGATTTGAAACTAATGTGTGTCTTCTGATAAAAGCAAAGCTGTGAAACCCACAAGCAAAGCTCTTTCTATCAGGTGCTTAAAATGCCATAGGGTCGGTCATTATGCCAACAAGTGCCAAAAACAGAAATCGTTGAGACTTTGGAGAAAGTTGAAACCGAGCCAGAAAGGAAGATCCTTTGCCAATTTTCGATGACTATAAACATGAACCGAAAGGAAGGGTCAGGTGGAGAGCAAAACCGTGGTCATCAGAAGGATCATCGTCCATTCAAGAGTCGGACCAAAACCCAAGGTGAGCAATGTAATTTGATTATGATTCTTGTGCTTATACCCCCTTTCCTTTTAATGTTCCAGATTGAGGACAAATCTTTTTGAAGAGGAGAGTATGATAGAACCAAACCAAATCGAGCCTGTTCTTTTTTGTTCATGGACACGAACCAAGGTGGCAATCTTGTCAACCAGCTCGACCCAACCGAGGTTTTACCATCAGCTCGTGCCGATCTAAACCGTCCAAACCGATTGTGCCTTTTCACTGTATCGACCCGTGGACTTCCGGAGTGAAAGCCCGCATGGATCAGCCCTCGTTTGTCCAGCCACAGAACCAGCAGGTTCGGATGAACCTGGACAGTAGCCGAAGGGTCTTCTTTGACCAGTCTTCCTCAAATTCGCCAACATTGACCAGACTTCATCAGTTTCCGCACTTTGACTCATTTATCACATTCTAGTCAATGTTTTCATTTTCTTTGCATTGTTTT
>NW_026618109.1:0-13761 GCF_000801105.2 Raphanus sativus
TTTCACTTTATGAACCACAGTCGTTTTGATGAGTAGGGCAACTGTGGGGTCCACTTTTTATTTTCAATAAAGTAAGGCTCGGCTCAGATAGAGAGGAGAGTAATTGATCCTATCAAATACTACCATCCATCTCTCAATGGCGGCACGAAAACAGATGCTCCTCCACCAGGTCGATGAACCTACAGATTCACTCGTGGAATCAATGACCGAGGTGCAAACAACCATGGCTCAGCTCCACTCTTCCGTCGCCGTCCTGATCGATTCCATGTCGGAGATACTAAAATCCATGTTGGAGATGAAAACAGCACTCCAACAACACCCGACGACGGCGACGGCGACGGAACAACCAACAGTCACGGAGGTTAAACAAGATCTCCCCGCCGAAGAAGAGAAGAAGGAGCCTCGCCATCGCCACATCTATACGAAGAGGATCGAAGTCGAGATGCCATCGTTCGACGGCCTGACTCGAGACCTAAACCACTGGATCATCAAAGCCGAGAGATACTTCTCCTTCGGAGACTTCACCGAGAAGGAGAAGATCATCATATCTTCCCTAAGCTTCGACGGTCCAGCGCTGAACTGGTTCGTCGCCACGGATCGTCTCAATCCTTTCGCGGGTTGGGATGATTTCAAGTCTCGGCTGCTGGAACGATTCGGGCATTCCGAATGTGCGATTACTCGTTTGCTTCAACTGGAGCAGGTGGGATCCGTCGTGGAGTATCTTACCCAGTTCGAGGCCATCGCGTCGGAGTTACCCAAGGATAAGGAGGATGGACACGGTGACAGGGTCTTTTTGGAAGGTGTGTTCGTTAAGGGGCTTAAGGATGAGATTAAGGATATGCTTCGTTTGTTTCAACCTAAAGGGTTGGATGAGATCATTGCAAAGGCTCGCAGGTTGGAGAATAGTCGCCTCTTTTGGAAAGGCTGTCCACGGGATGATTAAACAGTAATGAGGCTTGTTCCGTTAGGTTTATAACACGTTTTCAGCAATCCAACATGTTTGGTTTCAGTTGTTTTGGACGATTGTTTCGTGGATTCTTGATGCTTATTGCAACTGACTATAAATAAAGTTTTTGCGATCTAATATAATATTAGTTTGAGAGTATCTGGGTTCATACGATTGTATTGTGGTGGGTTAGAGAAAGTTTCGAATATTCTCCAAGAAAGACCCATTTCATACACTCCATCCTTTTCTTTCTTCTTCACCCTCCTTATTCATCTCTCATCTATAATTTTATTTAATCATCAGTATATGCGTAAATGACAATAATATCTTATAAACTGACCATGTGGAGTCCTTTTTAAAATGTTTGTTGAAAATTTGAAATAGTAGAAATGGAAGTCCTTGCTTGGAGGGTTTAGATTGAGGTTTATCTCCCTCCAATGGAATCAAGTTACTTATTGAAACCACCATCACATATACCTTTCCTTTGCCCTTCTTCTTCCATATACTCATTTTCCTTGGACTCCTATGTCTCTGTTAATATTTGTGTGTTATATATATATACACAAACACAAAACAAAGTCTCATTAGACCCCACACTCTGAAACAATCTTGCAGCCTAAATATCACACTTTATAGATGGGTCTTAATGATAAATACAACAAACTCGTTTTCTTATGCCTCTCTTTACTGTTATTTCACAACAATTTGAAGAATGTCGACGCCTTGGCATGTAACTGGGGGACACAAGCGAGCCATCCTATGCCACCAAACATAGTGGTGAAACTCCTCAGAGACAATGGGTTCAACAAGGTTAAGCTATTTGAAGCCGACCCTGGCGCACTTAGAGCCCTCGGTAAATCCGGTATTCAAGTCATGGTTGGTATCCCCAACGATCTCTTGGCATCTATGGCATCCACTGTCACCAACGCCGAGCTTTGGGTTCGACAAAACGTCTCTCAATACATCTCTAAATACGGTACCGACATAAGGTATCTATATATATATAAATAAACACATGCTTATAAAGACTTAAAATTTTTAAGTTTTTTATTTGGATTTTTAAATTTGATTTCAGATACGTAGCCGTGGGGAACGAGCCATTCTTGAAGAACTACAAGGACAGATTCGTCAAATCAACATACCCGGCGCTTCAGAACGTTCAAGCAGCTCTGGTGAAAGCCGGTCTCGGCCGGCAAGTCAAGGTCACGGTGCCTCTCAACGCAGACGTCTACGAATCCGGCGACGGTCTCCCTTCCTCCGGCGACTTCCGTTCCGACATCAAGACACTAATGGTCTCCATCGTCCGCTTCCTCGCCGACTCCGTATCCCCCATAACTTTCAACATCTACCCTTTCCTCTCCCTCAACGCCGACCCGAACTTCCCCCGCGAATACGCCTTCTTCCCCGGCGGCGGCGGAGCTAAGCCAGTCGTCGACGGATCGATCTCTTACACGAACGTCTTCGACGCGAACTTCGACACGCTCGTCTCGGCGCTGGAGAAGAACGGATTCGACGCGGAGAAGGTGGAGATCATCGTCGGAGAAGTCGGATGGCCCACCGACGGCGACGCGAACGCGAACACGGCGCTGGCTCAGAGGTTCAACCAAGGGTTATTAAACCGCATCGTCCGAGGACAGGGAACGCCTCGCCGGAAAACGGCGCCGGAGGTTTACGTGTTCTCGTTGGTCGACGAGGACGCGAAGAGCATCGATCCCGGGAAGTTCGAGCGCCACTGGGGAATATTCTCTTACGACGGCGCCGTTAAGTACCCGCTAAGTCTCGGTAACGGACGTCAGTTGGTTCCCGCGAAAGGGGTTCGTTACCAGGCACGTGAGTGGTGCGTGCTCTCTCCTCAAGCGGCTTCTGGGAATGCGTGGACGTCTTCTTCTGATTACGCGTGTCAGCTCGCTGACTGCACCTCTCTGGGCCCGGGGTCCTCTTGCGCTGGTTTAGATTCAGCGGCGAATGCGTCTTACGCGTTTAATATATATTTTCAGAAGATGGATCATCGCCGGGGATCTTGCGTGTTCGACAATCTTGGGGTTGTGACTAAGGTTGATCCGTCGCGTGGTTCGTGTAAGTTTCCTATTGAGATTGATACGAGCAAGCGTGATGAGACGTTGCGTCCGCGGAAGAATTCTGGTGCGGGTGAAGGGAAGTGGAGGACGGTGGTGACGGCGGCGATGGCGGTTGTTTGGGCGGTGATTAATTGATGATCCATTGGGGCGTAATTTTTTCTGTAACTATTTCTTTTTTCTCTGTAAATAAGACACTAGATAATTGGACATATCATTTGTCTTTCGGGGAACTGTTGTACTACGTATTGCTATAGTAGCTATACGCATATGAATTATGTAAATTAGATAGGGGCTTAATATGATATCAAAATTAACCAAGGGGGTAAAATTAACTAACGAAATTATTAATTATGAATATAATTTATCAAATTGGGTCCATAGCTCAGTGGTAGAGCAATTGACTGCAGATCAATAGGTCACCGGTTCGAACCCGGTTGGGCCCTACTCTTTTTAATTAAATTTAGCAATTACTCATGTATATTAACAATTTTTATTAGATAATTATAGCTTTTACTGCTGGTTGCTAATATTCCCTTTCATGGTTTCAATTGGCAATTTTTACCCCTGAAATATTCTTTTCAAAATACTATCCATACATTTTATTTTAAAAACATGAAAATGGATTTTTTTTTTTCAAAGGTATGTGGCCATAGTGAATTTTTGTTGGTAATTTAACCGTGACATGGCTTTTTAAAATTATTTTCAAAATAAAACTGATTAATAGGCCAAGCAACTCTTGGGCTTAAAAGCTAAGACGAACAAGGGCCAATAAGGAAAGCTGACCCTAAGACTTGTCGAAGAAGCCTTTGTTGCCTCATTGTCTTGTATAAAGTACAGTATAACAGTATAACTGTATAAGTGATTGTGGCGCTTCTTTCAATTCATTTCTACATTTTCGCAATTTCCCTCCACTCACAAAACCTCCTTTGACTCTCTCGCTGTTTCTCTGGTGTTACGGATCCGTTCTGATCGAGAGCGATGACGACAGTGGAGCAGCGTAGAAACCAAAACGCTGTTCAACAACAAGACGATGAAGACACCCAGCACGGCCCTTTCCCCGTCGAACAGCTTCAGGTACAATCTCTCCAGAATCTTCTCTCTCTCTCTCTCCTACGTAGTGGAATGCATAAGCTTGCCCAGATCTTGTGCCAATCGAAATGGGTTTGTCTTAAAGTCGCCAAAGAACTGTGCTTTTCTCTATCTACCCTTTGTTCGTTCTCGCGATGATAGATAGGATAGGCGTGAATCTGACTGACGGAGGATTGGGTTTCGTTAGGGGCCTGTAGAGTGAAATACTTTTAGGGTTTTTTGTTTAATTCAGATAAAGCTAAAACCTTTGAATGTTTGGGAATCTATCTCTTGCTATGACTCAAATGCCATATAATCTCTGTGGGTCTTCTGAGTTATTTTTAGTTTGTACCCATAAACGGGAGATGAATCAATGTTTTTTATGCACTTCAATTTTCAGGCGGCAGGTATAGCTTCTGTTGATGTAAAGAAGCTAAGGGATGCTGGTCTCTGCACTGTCGAAGGTGTTGCATATACTCCAAGGAAAGATCTCTTGCAGATCAAAGGAATAAGCGATTCTAAGGTTGACAAAATCGTTGAAGCAGGTACATTTTACATCTCTTTCATCCTTTTAGAGTTTATGCATTTTCTTGTTTATGTGTGTTTATATCGCTGTGACAGCTTCAAAGCTGGTTCCTATGGGTTTCACTAGTGCTAGCCAGCTCCATGCCCAGAGACAGGAGATCATTCTGATTACCTCTGGATCACGGGAGCTCGACAAAGTTCTTGAAGGTTGGTTCTGAATATTCTTGGTTGCATTTATTTGAGAGTTTGTTTTGCTGTTATGATCTTTACTTTGTATGTACTTGTGAACAGGAGGAATCGAAACCGGATCCATCACTGAGTTATATGGTGAGTTTCGCTCTGGGAAGACTCAGTTGTGCCATACACTCTGTGTAACTTGTCAAGTAAGTTCCATTTTTTTATGAACAGACCACTCAGCTAGTGTTGCTTATATAGTAGGATTCCAGTGAACTTGAAATTCGTAGTACGTTTTTTTGCAAAATTTGAGAAATATGTTTCACATTTTGGTTCATGTTTAAATGATTAGCTTCCAATGGATCAAGGAGGTGGAGAGGGAAAGGCGATGTACATTGATGCCGAAGGAACATTTAGGCCACAAAGACTATTGCAGATAGCTGACAGGTATCCTATCTTTGTAACACATGTGAGAGCATGATGAGGCAGAATAATCAGTAAGAAACCTATCAAAATGATGCAGGTTTGGACGAAATGGAGCTGATGTTCTTGAAAACGTTGCCTATGCGAGGGCGTATAACACTGATCATCAGTCAAGGCTTCTGCTTGAGGCAGCATCAATGATGGTTGAAACAAGGTGCGTTGTTCAGTTCCATTGTGTTCATGATGAGAGTGCTAACTGTGAAAGTTATGATGCCACAGGTTTGCTCTCATGATTGTGGATAGTGCTACAGCTCTCTACAGGACAGATTTCTCCGGAAGGGGAGAGCTTTCGGCACGACAAATGCATCTTGCAAAGTTCTTGAGAAGTCTGCAGAAATTAGCAGATGAGGTGACCACTCAGTACTATTAACTGTTTCTTTTTTCATAATTCCTCTGAGACACTCCATCCTGAAACTTTCTATTACATAATGGCTCTAGTTTGGTGTGGCTGTTGTTATAACAAACCAAGTAGTTGCGCAAGTAGATGGTTCTGCTCTTTTTGCTGGTCCACAGTTTAAGCCGATTGGTGGGAATATAATGGCTCATGCCACCACAACAAGGTCTGCAAATTGTAATCCTTGTTTTCTTTTCTAAGGTTCATTGGCAAAGTGTGTTTGTTTATGATGATGAATCATATACAGGCTGGCGTTGAGAAAAGGAAGAGCAGAGGAGAGAATCTGCAAAGTGATAAGCTCGCCATGCTTGCCAGAAGCAGAAGCTAGATTTCAAATATCTACAGAAGGTGTAACAGATTGCAAAGATTGATTGATCCTCTTCACTTGCAATACTCTTTTGTTTCTCGTCACTGTGGACTGAGAACAGATTTGCGTAAGCATCAAAGTAGTGATGAGGGAGTAAAAATAGCTTTGTAAGTAGGTTATCACGGTGATGAAAGTTAGTTGCTACCTGTTGTTGTACCCAGCTTCTCACATAATCTTATTTTTTACTACTTATATAAGCAAACACGCAAACACGGTAAACCCAAAAAAGGTAACATTAAAAAAAGAGAGAGATAGTAATCGTTACAGTCACAAATGTTCTAATTGGGTCAGAATGGAGTGTTTGCATGCGCTTTTACCGTCACTGATAATAGAGACTATAGTATATTTAATTTCATTGTCTTGGCGTCAGCATCTATCTCCATGATAAGATAAACATGTTTTTGTATACCTTGTTTACTTATATAATTTAGCTAAAAATGAGTCATTTCATTGATGATAATTGATATATAGTTGAAAAATTAAGGATGGAGATATTAAAGGAAGAAAGAGCAGGTATTCCCATTAGTGTCCAGACAGCTGTAAGTATAAATCATTGTCACGAGACTATTATTTCTTCATTTTATTTTATTATTTTTGTAAATCCCTATAAATAAAATAAAAAGAAAAAGGAGAAAAAATGTGGTTTTCGTCGGCTCTTTGTTTCTCTCGATCCAATCTTCTCCTTCCTTCCTTCTATCGACCGAAACAAAGAGACAGAGAGAGAAAGAGACACACAGAGCTGAATCTAATCTAATCATCTCTGTACAACATAAAACCCTTTCTCTCTCTCTCCATCTTCATCCTTCTTCTTACAGACACGTCTCCCTGCTTCAAAATTATTCTCCAATTCTTCCCTCTAAATCTCTTTTAGTTCTGCGAATCTAAGCTTCCTTCGAGTTCTGATCTCCCTTGATCGAGCTGTGTTCACCTATTTCCCTCGACAAATCTCGCATTTTTTTTTCTCGATCTCCAGAGCAGCAGCATCAGAAGAATCTCAGTAGAGAGAATCTGTGTTTTGTTTTTTTTTTTTTCTGTGAGGAAAAAAAAAAGTTTGAAACTTTGAATTTTTGGAAGGCTGGTGAATGTACCATCACCGGCGAGAGTTTCTTTCTAACGGCGGCTTTGGCTTAGATCTGTAACTCAAAAAGGGGGAATCAGATACTATGACCACCACCTCATCGCCATCAATTGAGAATGGAGCCTCCTCCTCCTCCTCCTCTGGATCATCATCATCTTCTGCCCTTCATGGCTGTATGCAAGAGTTCAAACTCTTCCAGACTCATTCTGTAAGCATACCAAAGCTTCCACCTTTTTTTTGATGATCTCTTAGGATCCATTTGTATTTACATTTTGATTTTTTTTTTGTTTTTCAGAATTTCTATATGATTGGTTGGAATGGTAGTGGAGTCTATAGAGTACTCAAGATAGACCGGCTTGACGCCTCTGAGCTTAATCTCAGTGAGGATCCCACTGCCTATACCAAAAAAGAATGCTACGAGTTGCTTAAACGGATACACGAAGGCAACAAGTCCACTGGCGGTCTTAAACGTGTTGCTGTCTGTTATGGTATCGTTGGTATGTCTTCTTTTTTTCTTTTGTGTCTCAAGTTATGTGTAAAGGAGACTAGATGCCTTTTACTTTAACTGCTTCTTCTCACCATTTGTTTTTTTTTCTTTTCCCATTTATGTGGTTTCTCAGGTTTCATTAAGTTTCTGGGACCATACTACATGCTGGTTATAACTGAAAGAAGAGAGATTGGTGAGATTTGTGGTCACCGGGTGTATGAAGTGGCCAAGAGTGAGATGATTTCCTTGCAGCATTCTAGTTTCCTTGGCAACATTGCTAATTCAAGAGACGAGAACAGGTTTTTTTTTTATATTATCCTTTTACTCCATTCTTTGTTTGTTGCAAGCCCATTGTTGAAGAAAGTTTTTTTTTTTTTTTCTTTTCTCTTTGGTGAAAAGAGAGAGTGCATGTGATTAGTTATTATACCCTTGTACCTTTTTATGAATTGAAGTCATTTTAAATCTTGTGTTTCCCACTTGTTGTTGAGCAGGTACAAGAGGCTCTTGTGTATGGTGGACCTTACGAAAGATTTCTTTTTCAGCTATTCTTACAATATAATGCGAAGTTTCCAGAAGAATGTGTGCGATCATGAGAGTGGTGGTACTCTCTATAAGAAAATGTTTGTGTGGAACGAGTTCTTGACTCGGGGAATTCGACTTCATCTTCGGAATACCGTCTGGACTGTAGCATTGGTCTATGGTTTCTTTAAGCAGGTAAGATACAGCTTTTAGTCTCATATACCTTCGATAGATTCACAGTATTGTATAGATTTATGTTTGCTGAACCTTGAATTCTTGTGCATGTAGACAACTCTCTCCGAAGCTGGACGGAATTTCAAACTCACTCTTATTGCTAGGCGTTCCCGCCATAATGCTGGAACCAGGTATCAGATCTCATCACTCCCTAGTTTCCTTCTCTGTGGTTTAACATGACCGTTATTACTCGCTATGTATTATTCTAAACTATAGTAGTAACTTGAAAACTATTGCAAATACATGCGCTAGCATTATTCAATATGTGTCCATCTCTTGGTTTGTTTTTCCAATATGATGAGATGGTATACGTTGTTACTTGAGGTAGTTGTTATTCTTCTTTTCTCTTAAACGCCTTCTGATTTTTAGGTACTTGAAACGAGGAATAAACGAAAGTGGCAATGTCGCTAATGATGTCGAGACAGAGCAGCTAGTGTCTGAGGACGTGCCAGAAGACCACCCCATGCAAATTAGTTCTGTTGTGCAGAACCGTGGCTCAATCCCTCTATTCTGGTCACAGGAAACCTCACGGATGAATCTTAAACCGGATATAGTATGTAAGTATTTTCTTACTAATAATACTACCTTGTCCCTTCTCTCTCTCTCTCTACGTATCTCTCTCTTCTCTGTGTGTTTAATTAAAT
Organism: Raphanus sativus; assembly: GCF_000801105.2. Lineage (NCBI taxonomy): Eukaryota > Viridiplantae > Streptophyta > Magnoliopsida > Brassicales > Brassicaceae > Raphanus > Raphanus sativus. Next base: position 8,998 of record NW_026618109.1, read on the forward strand.
ACATTCATTGTCAAATCCAGTGTCAAAAAGGGACCTGAACTATGAGGCAACTAAACTTCACTTTGAAAACCTTGTCGAGCGATATGGAATTCCCATCATTATTCTGAACTTGATCAAGGTGAGTTGCCCAGTCTAGCGTGTTTTCACGTTCTTATCATCTTTCATGCCTTGTAGCTACTTTTTGTATTGGCAAGTGATGCGTCTTCTTGCACCTTAATCTAAGGAACTATTGTGTGTGCATTATCATTTTGATACTTCCACACCTCAAACCTTTCACTGATTTTTCCTGTTACTTTTGACAATCAACAGACAAAAGAGAGAAGACCTAGGGAGTCGATTCTCCGGGCAGAATTTGCCAATGCAATTGACTTTATAAACAAAGATCTGCCTGAAGAAAATCGTTTAAGATTCCTCCACTGGGACTTGCACAAACATTTTCAAAGGTATACTTAAAAATGCGTTCCAGCTGCTTCGAATAACGAATAATTATATATACATTTTTAGATAAAAACCAATCTTCTCTTTTCTCTGATCTTTATTTCAGCAAAACAGCAAATGTCTTGGCACTTCTTGGCAAAGTAGCTGCATGTGCTTTGATGCTTACAGGTTTCTTTTATTATGAAGTTACCCCAGCAATGAAGCTCGAGGGTTATATGAGCTTGTCTTCGTCTGAGTAAGCCTTTTTTCTTGATCTCCCGTTACTTGTTCATCTATTAGAGAATATATTTTTCCTGCAGCTATAAATTAAACTCTTACAGTAACCGTGTCTTAATATTGCAGTGCCGAGATGTCTCCACAAAATAGTTCTGATGATGATAGTGGGGAATATGATTCCCTAGAGAAGAATTTCCCCCCAAGTAAGAATGTTGCTGATGGAGATTGTGATATCAAGCCTGGCAGGCTCCAGAGGGGCGTGCTGAGGACCAATTGCATAGACTGCCTTGATCGTACAAATGTTGCTCAATATGCATATGGTTGGGCTGCTCTAGGACAGCAGCTCTATGCTCTGGGAATTAGAGATGCTCCAACAATAGAACTTGATGATCGTCTGTCTAGTGCTTTAATGGGGTTATATGAGAGAATGGGAGATACACTAGCTTACCAGTATGGTGGATCTGCTGCCCACAATAAGGTAATTTCTTTTCTTCTTCTCTTTTTCCGGTCTACCTTGACTTTTCATCGATTCTACCCTTTTATTTTATTTATGGAACTGTCTTATTTGAAGTCTTCTGCTATAGACAGTTGACACTAAATGCTGGGGCTGTTTATTATGGACAAAGTTTAGTTATGACTGGCTTCATGAGATGAATTGTATCCCTTTTCTCGTCAACAATTTTGATTGTTCACATTCAAAATTAAATAACAGGCATCGCCTTTTGTTTATCCTTCAAGCATGCTGATCAATCATCTCTTATATTTGAGCCTAAATATAGCCAACACTTTTTAGCTGACATGATTATTATTATCTGATTAGTTGGTTAGAAGCAGCATGTACATGACTGATAATATTTAAAGGATTTTTTGCTTAGACCATTTGGTATTCAACTTATGTAATGATATTGGTCTTAAGAATTGATGAATCTGATTTCTGATCTTGATCTTTGATGTCCAATACAAGACTCTTATTAGGTAAGTTGTTTTATATGTCATCTATCTCAAAGATCGTTGGAACCTTATTATTCGTGCAAGGATATTGGACTTTTAGACTAGCTTAAAATTCATTGCGTAATCACTTCTTGCTAGGATATTGTTTGGATACGCTTGTTGATTTCTAGTATTTCTGGATTGCAACAGGTTTTCAGTGAGAGGAGAGGCCAGTGGAGAGCAGCAACCCAGTCACAAGAGTTCTTGAGGACTCTGCAGCGTTACTATAATAATGCATATATGGATGCGGATAAACAAGATGCCATTAATATGTATGCTGCTCTCTGTCACACTCTTTCGTATATACATGTTACGCAATGATCTCTCAGAGTCTTACAGACATTTATTGGGCTTTTGTGACTTTGTCATATGCAGATTTCTTGGTACGTTCCAGCCTGAAAAAGGGAGGCAGGCGATTTGGGAGTTGCGTTCAGATTCCCGCTCTAATGGACAAAATGGAGAGATAAGCATAGGGGAAGATGAAAGGTATGTCTCTGTGACTGCAACCATGTAGGTATATGCATATAGAAGTTCATCTTTCACCGATTTGTAGGAGTTATACGAGTTCTGATAGACCTACTTGCAATACATTTTGTATACGAACTTTGAAACAAATAGGCTCTACATCTTTATTATCCCTTTCATGGATTGCCATTCTCCACCGTAACTTCCAGTTTCCATCCTATGAAACTTTTGTGACTAACCATATGGAATGATCATATGATCCAGACTCATGGATTGGTCTCTTTGTAGTAGATGAACTTTAAAAGTGAACAATAATATTTTGACTGTGTTCCGCTACATTTATCATGATAGCTCTTAATACTATGTTTTCCAGGTTTCTTGTGAAGAGATGCTTATCAGATGGTAATATTCTCCATGAAAGTCGCACACGGATGTCCGCAATGAGTAGCAAGCATGAAAGCATATCACATAGAGGTTTTGTGTCATCACGCCAAGTGAATCATATAACTTCAGAGTCATCACCAGATATGCCAGCTGCTGGTGATGTATCATTATCGAGGTATGTTAAAGTCTTTCTTACATTTTCTTGTGTTTATTGCTAAATAAAATATGTACAGCAACATATCTCATAAATTTTTGAGGTGGTTGTCTTTCCGCTTCATTTAGTCAAAGAATTCGTGTGGTAGTGTATAGTAACACTTGTCTCTTGTTAGTCTGAATCTTCGGCTGTGACACCTTTTGTAGGTGTGCTCCTTCAATGCCCAGCACACACTTTTTTGGAGATGTGAAGAAGATTCAACATAATGGTAGTAGCTCCTATTACTTGTCCGAGCAGGAAGACATGTCTAGTGTCTCAAATTTTGTTGATGTCGAGTGGCTTTCGTCATCGGAAAATCTATGCGAGAGCGATCAGTTGTACAGGTAAAACTAAAAGTACTGTGCATGTTAAGAAATCGATGTTCTACGTTTTAAAGCAGTAAATGGAGTAACCAGATCACGTATAGCTAGAAGCTTAAAGTTTTCTATATCTATAGCATCATATTGGCCATCGTTTTAAAAATCCAGCTGATTATGTTTCTTCCAAAAATCTTATCGTAAGATTCCAAGTATCCATCTGTGAAAGGGTTCTTTCACCATTGATGACCAAAATAAACGATAAACGCCTATTTCTTATAAATGATTATCAATTTTTTTGAATATGCATTGCTCTTTTGGTAGGCCGTCAGCGGTCACAACCTATTCAACCGCAGAAATTTCATCATCAGAGAATATCATCAGTGAAGTAAAACAGTCAACGCCAGCTATGAGCGAGAATGGATCAAGCAGCAGGAAGGTCAGTATCTTCCAAATTATACTCTGCATATCTCCCTATCTAGTTTTATTTAGTGAGATACTTGATTCTGAGTTCTAGCTCGTCTTTTTATGATATCTTCTCTGAAACTTGGATGAACCACTGGCAAAAACTAGAATCATAAAACTTAGTTGAACAAACAAAGATGCTACAATAGGATTTAACAAGCAGATTATATCCAAAACTAGCTGAACCTGACACAAATAGATGGTTCTGTTGACTCTCTTCTTTTACAATGTTTATATCCCTCGGCTAAAAACTTTACAATTGATATGAATATGAAATAGTTAAGAGTCTGGCCAATCTGTATTGGTCAATAAAGAATTTGTCTGGCGAACTTATCCCAGCAAGGGTGGTTTCATACTTTATAGCATACATACTACATATGACACTGCTCTCAGATTATTCGATTGTTATGAGAGCATATATTGTCATTTGGTTACTCACTTGAAACTTGTCGGATTTATTTCCTTAAGCAGGGAAAGGAACCTATGGGAACCGAACCATCCACAAAGATCCACGATGATTTTACTGATAGCTTCAAACAATGGGTAGCATACGGAGAAGCACTCTGCCATTGAAGCTCTTTCAACTTTCCATTTCCAGCAAGAACCATACTTCTTCAGCATACTAATGGTTTTATGGACATTTGGGTATTACGGTGCAAACATGGAGAAGGTGGACTGGTAGAGAGATTCTCGGTACCACATATTTGAAACTTCGCGGTGATGACCAAACGGTCAAATGAGGTATTATACATTATAAAGAGGAGCAAATAAAAAAAATAGCTGAGAGGTTTGAGTTTAGGGGAATTATCATCTTTGTGGAGAGAAACTTATGATAATCTGAGACTTTTGTTAGAATATTTTATTGGTTCTGGTTTGTAGTCTACTGTAAATATATGTTTGGTTTATTGATCCATCATGTAACTTCTTTTCCATGGGTAAAAAGTCATTTCTTCTACCACCTGCTGAGCCTGCAATTTATTGATCTTTAGCTAATCTTCATACTGATATGAGGATCTTCAGAGCTTTTATTTTGATTTAGATCCTTCATATTGGTAGCAGATCTTCGAGGACTTGTCCTTGTGGTTTGAGCTAAGTTACAAACTGTTAGAAGATCTTTCAGGGATCCAAATGATTCTCCTTTGAATATCATATAGTATTGTTTGATGTGAGTTGTCTTGTCTCGTAATATTATTGCTATTATATTTTTTTTTCGTTTAACAAGACACCATTTATTTCAGATTTGTTATGGATGTGTATGTTGCCATTTATAACTACAACAGAAGCGCATAGCTTTAG
>NW_026618110.1:0-13760 GCF_000801105.2 Raphanus sativus
GTATATTTAAGAGTTTAGAGTTTAGTATTTAGAATTTAGTGTTTTGCTGACTGTGTTAAAATTATATTTTTTTTAAATCCAAAAAATATTAGGATTTATCAAAGGGTTTAGAGTTTACCAAGAGTTTAGGATCTACCAAGGGTTAACGGTTTAGGATTCAGGCTTTAGTATTTTGCTGATGGTATTTTTAAAAAAAATTCCTTTTTGCATCTATTATTATCATTTATTTATTTTTTCAAAAACATAATATAATTTAACATTATCTTGCTTTTTTAAAGATACTGAATATGAAAAAACAAAATTTTATTGGTTGATGAATCTATATGTTCACTTTAGAAGGTGAACCCAAGAATTATTCGTGAAAGATTTAAGTACCAGATGCACAAAATAAATGTTAAGTTTCTTTTTCACCTTTTATATTCGATGTTAACGGGATTGAAGTTAAAATATATCATAGTAAATTATTATAATAGAGAAAAAGGAAAGACATAAAAAAGAAAAAAGGAAAAAAAGGAAAAGGTTTTAACGAAAGACAAAAGAGGACATGCAGGAAAATAAAAGCAAATAAATAAAGATACTGAGTAAAGCTGATAAAAATAGAAAACCTACATGGTTTTTTAAGTTTTTTTTTTTGATAATCGAGTGTCCTGACCCCATCGAAGTGGTTCAGACTAGAGATTGAAGCAAGTATGGACAAGGCGTCACCATGTGGCTCATCGTGAACGGTCTTCGGTCTCAGGAGGACCGCATGTAAATTTCTCAATGGCCGGGTTTCGAGGTTTTTTAAGTTTTCAACTCAATTTAAATTTTATCTTATTTAGAAAAATTGGATGTGGTTATGGTGAGTATCTGATTAATGATTACCTTTACGATTGCCTTTGAGATTTCGAAGTGGGTATAAAGGAGTATATATGAACTGTGTCACCATAAGCTTTTCGAAAAGATATATAACTTATACAATAAAGCAAGAATATCTCTTTATTCTCATAAAAGAAAAACAATATCTCGTGTGTTTTTAGGTCCAAAAAAGTAAAAGACAAAAGAGAGAGAAAAAAAAACAGTAATTTTTATGATTCCCACCAAAAAGAATATTTAGTTTGAAGTTTCCTTACTCGTCAATACTCGAGCACAGATGATTCTGTTAAAGAGTAAAATTTGCTATCCACCCGATGGTCAATAATATGACCAATTGTTGTACATAGTTAAGCATATCAAGTTAATTGTTGATTTTCTGTGGACTTGAATTGACGGTATATTTATGACATTTGGTTTTAGAAGATAACGTTCAAAAAACATAATCTGACTAAATGTTTGATGTGTAAACACTAAAATTGAAATTTGTATAATGTTACTGACGAAAAAGATCTATAAGTTCGCATTATCCATGTGTAAACACTAAAATTGAAATTTGTATAATGTTACTGACGAAAAAGATCTATAAGTTCGCATTATAAAAAGGGATAAATCGTTTTTCAACAGATATAACAAATTTTTTCTTTTATATATAGTTTTCCTTTGTGCCGACACAAAAAAGGTTCTCCGTTGTTAGTGTGAAAGTTGCATATTTACTGTATAACCACTACGTCCGTAATAGTACTCTCTACTTCTGGAAAAGAAGATATCAAAAGTATTTACGCATATCAAGAATATAATGTATATCTGTAAATAAATTTATGATTTACTTTACAATACATTTTCTAATAACTAACAGTCAAGAATATTTAATTCATTCAAATTTTCTCAGCTAATGTTTTCAAAGTATACAACTTATTAATATTACTTATTAAAAATACATTAAAATTTTAAGAAACCTATCATTGTTGGACATCAATATATCAATATAAAGGTATGTATATTATATAATCTTAAAATATCTGTGACATCAATATAAATATTTTAAATAAATAACAAAAAAAAAATATTTTAAATAAAATGAGAGATGAAATCTAGAAATATAAGAGTAAGTATATATATGTTCGGTTATCTTCGGATATCCATTTGGGTTCGAATATTATCCGTTCAGATTCGGATATCTAATTTCTATTAAATCAATATCCGTTCGGATATTTTGCTATTTCGATTCGGATTTTAGTTCGGGTTTTTTGAATCGGGTTCGGGTGCGACTTCAGATATCAGATAAAATAACCACCCATGACTGACAGCATATATATACCAAACTATACTAGAACTAAATCAATAAGTCGCAGTTTTCCAATTTTTGTTTTGAGTTGAAGCATTTAATCATCTATTTTTGAGTTTTTACGACACAGAATTTGACTCTTTTTCAGGTTGGACGAAACTTGAGCAAGCTCAAGCAACCCTCGACTCTGACTCCATGTAAGAGTTTAGTTAAAATGTATGTTCATCAGGTTTCTGATAAAATATAACATCGCAATGATATGTATATTAATTTCATTTTGTGAATCAAAATAGACCTCAACCATTGTCAGATTATCCATGAGCTCTTCACAAATACCCTTTAGCTACATAGCTTCATTTACTGCTGTTTTAAGAGCCAATTATGCCACTGCAAAATTATCACCCATGGGTTGGACCAAGTAATTAAGTTCCAACTGGCTTAGTCTATCACACCCAAAAATTTCTAGGTTCAAAGATTTCTCTTGTGGTTTAGTTAAATCATGGAAATTTCAATACCTAGATTCTTTGATGCTAGTTTTTTTTTGTTTTGTAACTGAATGATGCTATATTAATGAATCAAAATACCGAGTAGCTACAACATTAGGTAAAACATAAGGCATATAGGTATGAAAATAAAATACATTTCCATTCGAGATTGCGTGTTATGAAAATAAGTTGGCCAAATATTATCATCTTTTTTTGCTAAACTTTAAAACTTTTATTTCGAATTTGATGTTTAAATTTTCCCAAAACCTTATGACAAAAACCAGTTAATTAGTTATGTTATATGAAATCAGAAGCGAGTGCGATCCAAATTTTTTTAAAAAAAATAATAGAAAATGGATCACATACATACATATGTGTGTGTGTATATATATATATATATACTAGTATTAAATATAAATATATTAATTTTCCGATGGTATAACTAAAAGCTATATGATAAATCAAAAATCAACTATTTTATTCATTCTTTTAACTATATTTAATAAACTGCATCAAATTATTTTAAGAAAAAACTAAAGAATTAAGCTCTAAGAATAATATAGTGCACTTGATGACAAAATATTAATATAGTCTATTTAAGTTTATCTAAACAAGATTTTACACATTAATTGATATTAGTTTTTATATTATTTGTTCATATATATGATTATGTTAATAAATGTGTGCCAATAAATTAGGTAAGACTTGTTCATATATAAACCAAAAAAATAGATTGAAAAGCTTTTCTAAATTCATTTTGGCCGTGATTTATATATAGAGCTGATATCAGAACATTTTGCTGAAGTCCTATTAAATTAAAATATAAGATGTAAAATGTTTTAAGAAATTTTGATGCAATATATAAGATGTTCTCATATTTCTACATAAATCTTAATTTTATCAAAATTGTGTAACTGTTTATATTTTATAATCTATTTTGTAATTGATTGAATAGCTTTTAATTTATAGATTTAATGATATTTTAATGCAAAAATAACTTTCTTAATATGTTTATTTTACATATAAAAACTTATATTTACGAACGAAAAGAGTATACTTTGGACAAATATAAAGACCGGCTGGACATTCGGTTTGGACTCCTCCAACGGAAGGCATATTTGACGCGAGTGGGGAGATACCTACATACTGGCTTAGACACCCTTTTTCAGTAAAGTTGCAATTATTCGGATCATGGTTCGTCGGTGTTCATCGGAGCAGGTAACTTGAATTATCGTTCAAAATAAGTGTCGTTTTAGAATTTCAATAAAAAATTATTAATTCTATATATTATATGATTTTTATATTATCAAGACTATTTTTATTTTAAAATATACAAAATTAAATATTTATTTAATCTTTATGCAAAAATTTAAAGAAAATCAAAATAAATAGAAGGAATAACTAATTTAATTTGTAAAAGATTAATATCGTAATGTAGGATACATCCAATGATTATGTATATATTGTTTTCTTCATTGAATGGGTAGTCGCATTTGACAACTGAAACACCTTGTGTTACTGTCATGTCACATGCAGAGTGAAACGTCCGAAACAGTTTTTCTATTTTCTAATAATAACTGCTTTTACAGAAAAAAGACACATACTAACTTCGAATTATTAAAACAAAAAAAAGTGCAATGTAAGTTATACTTATACCTCTCTCGTCAAATTTTAGTCTTTTAAAGCATTTCCAATATAAAATTCAATTTTTTCTTCTAAAATGGAATAAGATAGAAAATAGAGTAAAATTACTCCAATTCAACTTCATATTTCACTTTATAATGAATGAACAAACAAACAGAAAATAAATTACTATATTAATGGAGTAAATTCTATTATGGAGTAAGATATGCAGTTTAGTTGAAATATTTCTTACTTCATATTACACTTCCACTACAAGAAAACATGCCTTGAACGACTACAGAATTAGTAGTAAATTGGTCGTTAATGGTGATTTACGACCAAGTTACGACCAATTGCGATTGGTCGTTAATCACTGGTCGTGATCACCAATTGGTCGTACATTGGTCGTAAATGTACGACTAAAAGGATTAGTCGTAAATGAGTCGTAAATGTACGACTAGGAGGATTGGTCGTAAAGCAGTCGTACATTTACGACTACCCTTTTGGTCGTAAAACAGATGTAAACTAGTGGTCGTAAATGAGTCGGAAGCAGTAGTCGTATATTAGATGTAACGTATTGGTCGTAAATGAGTCGGAAATTATAGTCGTATATTAGATGTAAAGTAGTCGCAAATTTACGACTAAAGTACATCGATGTTGATGTAAATTGGTCGTAATTTAACGACTACCTTGCATCTCTGATAGATGTACCTTAGTCGTTACTTTAAGACCAATTTACAACGCCGAATATTAATTACGAAATTCTTTAAATAAAATAAAATATATTAAATAATTAAAATTCATAAAATTAAAAAAAAAATACGAATTTGATAAATTTCATAAAATATAATATATAACATTCATAAAATTAAAATATTCAAAATACTAAATAATTAAAACCGAGAAAAACTAAACATTAAGGTTTATTTCATCGAAGATTTCAGCAGTCCTCTCATCCGCTTCCCGTTCCAAATTTGCCTGCTGTTCCGGAGTAGGGTCGGGACCGGCAAAACTCGAACGCATGCTCTGCCACGCTGACGCAACCGTCGGGTCGACGTGTGGGGTTGAACCTAACAGCATATCGAAGATGTTAGCCATAGCCTTAAATTTGTCGTTGTGGTCGGCTATGGTTCGGTTCGCAGTTTCCAAGTCCCTCCGGAACATGGAATCTGCTTCCCGTCTAGCAGCGTGTTCAACTCTCGCCCTCGGAACATCGTTCACACTCCCGATTCCTGGTATACGTCCCCTTTTCTTCGGAGCGATCTTCAATTTATAAATAGATATTAATTAGTACATATGTAAAAAATATGTAAACATAAATTAAAAATATCGAATATCGAATATTTTACCTGCTCAAAAATTTTGTCTTGTTCGATAGGAGAAAGCTCGACCGGTGCACCATCCGGATTTTCTTGCGTCAGCTGAGTCTGGACCTCTTGAATCCGAGCATCTACATCGTTGCAGAGCTGCTCTGCTCGAGGATGAGAGAAAGTTCCATCGGCATGCTGGTGGGTCAACTTGTAAAGTCGGGCCAGAGTCGGTGGTGCTCCTTCTGCGGCAGCCTATGTTAAAAAAAATGAATTAAACTAACATCTAATAAATACTTAATTAACATATATGTCATAAAAAATAAGAAATATCAAAAACTTACAATTTCCAGGGTCCTTTGGGCGTATGGAATCTGTCCGGAAGTATGAGGTATTGGCAGATTACCCTCAGCATCTCGGGTCATCCGGGCCGCAGAGCAAGTGAGAGACCTTTGGACTCACTCAGGCAAATTCCAATAAGCCTTCAAGTTAGTCCAAACGTCCTCGCTGAGGTAGCTTTGTTTGGAGTCATCCCCGTAATGAGTCCACTTTTCCTTCCAGTCGCCAACAATGTTCTTGAGGCGAGCCCCCGCCTTTTTGTAGAACTCTACCTTGACCGTCTCATTGATCCCAAGAGGCCAATTCCATTTTTGCTACAAAAAATCATGAAAATATATTAATTAACCAAATTATTGTTATTTAAATCTAAAATAAAAATAATTAAATTTAAAACTTACCGCGAAGACCTTGAACCAAGTAATGCGAACATGGTCCGGTGTAAGAGTCCAGTTCGGATGCGCGTGCCGGAAGTTTGATCTGATGAGATTCCCAACGCTCTTTCCCACCTTATTGGTCGCTTTAAACCAACAAAATTTGAAATAATATATATAATTAATTGTTATATATAAATTTAAAATTTAATCTAATTAATTTAAAAATAATTACCAAGTCGTGCCGGGTCGTAGATCTGGATCAAGGATTGGTAAACCTTCTCGTCCCGGCATCTGGAGAATGTCTTCCACATATCTTGCATATGGTGCATTCGATGTGGAACCAACAAATCTGGATGAAGACCGGGAGCTATAGGAACCTGCTCTGGAATCTGGTATGCACCAGCCTGGTGGGGCTGGGTGTGGAGCAGGTTGTGGAGCAGGCTGTGGAGCAGGCTGTGGAGCAGGCTGTGGAGGCTGCTGTTGAGACTGTTGTGGAGGCTGCTGCGGCTGCTGATCACGCTCAGGCTCCTCATACGGAAAGTACGAGGCATCATACTGCGGATAGTATGGAGGTACGACTGCAGCAGGATCGTACGCCTGCGGACGCACATAAGGCACGCTGGGAATTTGGCTCTCGGGGACATAGTCTGAAGAGTGGGAAGTAGAAGCTGATGGATCCGACGTCTGACCGAGAAAAGTATTCCCGTATGAGGTCCCTCCGCCACGGTTTCTAAGTCTCTTTCTACCGCCAGCCATTAACAATATCGTCAATCTGAAAAAAATAGATGGTTATAAACAATTCAAATAATTAATTAAAAATAATCTAAAAACAAATAATCTAATTTCATCATAAACTAATTACATCCTAAACTAATTCCAACCTAAACTAATTCCAAACCTAATATAATCACCTAACTAACCACCTAAAACTAAAAAAAAAAAATTACCTAGAGAGAAGTCGATTGGTTGTAAGGGAGAGGGAAGTGAGATGTGAGTGTGCAACCAATAGCGAGGCTTTGGTTATATAAAGGATTTTAGGGCTGTGTCGTAAATGGGTCGTACATGTACGACCAAATAGAGACGATTGGTCGTTACGTGGTCGTACATGTACGACCCATTTACGACTAATCGAAGTTTGGTCGTAATGTGGTTGTCAATTTACGAAAATGAGGGACTAGTGGTCGTAATGTGGGTTGTAAATTTACGACCAATGAGGGACTAGGCCATTTACGACCATTTAGTGACTCACAAGACATTACGACCAATGAGGGACTAGTAGTCGTAAAGTGGTTGTCAATTTACGACTATTTAGTGACTAACATGACAATACAAAAATTTGAAGAGGTTTATCAAATTTTGATAAACCTCTTCAAACATTTTTTATCTATTACATTTTAAATTTTAATAAAAGAAAAAGAAGAAAGATACTAGAATCCCAAGTCGAAATAGAAAAGACGAAATTAAAAACGAATTCTGTTTCGACTTATGATTCTAGATCTTTCATCTTTTTTTTTTTAAAGATTTCTAAATTTGTTTTTTGTGATTTGAGAAGATAACTAGTGGGTATATATAGAAATTTTTTAAAAAATAATTAACAACCAATTTACGACCTATAGTGGCATTAGTCGTAAACTAGTCATTAATTAACAACCAGTTTACGACTAATGCCATTGTTGGTCGTAAATTGGTTGTTCATTAATGACTAATTTACTAGTCATTTATGAACAACCAATTTACGACTAATGCAACTGTTGGTCGTAAATTGGTTGTTCATTAATGACTAATTACGACCAAAATTGCATACCCTAAACTCGAAACCCCAAACCCCAAACCTCTTATCCCATATTTCATCTATAATAAGCAAACAAAATGAGAAGTTATATATTATTAAGTACTGATAACAACCGTATTTACAAGAAGATGTCGTGAATCAAGTAGAAGTACCCGAACAAGCGGAAGATGTTATCTTACTTATGTGAATTTGAAGAAAATGATGTTTCTGATGACGAGAGATCATGTTTCATTTTGTTCGGACATTTGTGTTTTACTATAATGATATTGAGATATAAGGTTTGCGGTTTGGGGTTTGGGGGTTTCGAGTTTAGGGTATAATGTAATATGATCGTAAAGTGGTTGTGAATAAACAACCAATATACGACCAATGGCATCATTGGTCGTAAATTAGTTGTTAATAAACGACCACTTTACGACCAATGGTGCCATTGGTCGTATATTAGTTGTTTATACACAACCACTTTACGACCAATATTACATTAACCTAAACTCGAAACCCCAAACCCCAAACCTCAAACCTCCTATCCCAAATATCATTATAGTAAAACACAAATGTTCGAACAAAATGAAACATGATCCCTCGTCATCAGAAACATCATTTTCTTCAAATTCACATAAGTAAGATAACATCTTCGCTTGTTCGGGTACTTCTACTTGATTCACGGCATCTTCTTGTAAATGCGGTTGTTCATCAGTACTTAATAATATATAACTTCTCATTTTTTTGCTTATTATAGATGAAATTTGGATAGGAGGTTTGGGTTTGGGGTTTCGAGTTTAGGGTATAATGTAATATTGGTCGTAAAGTGGTTGTGAATAAACAACCAATATACGACCAATGGCACCATTGGTCGTAAAGTGGTCGTTTATTAACAACCACTTTACGACCAATGATGCCATTGGTCGTATATTGGTTGTTTATTCACAACCACTTTACGACCAATATTACATTATACCCTAAACTCGAAACCCCAAACCCCAAACCCCTAACCCCAAATCTCATATCCCAAATATCATAAGTTTTATACACTTTCATACCCAAAATACAATGTTTTATTTTTGAAACAAAATTTCTATAATTGAGCACAAACATTATGATAAGTTATATATTATTTTGAAATGCAATACCAAAAGTTTAATTATAGTAAAACACAAATGTTCGAACATGATGAAACATTATCACTCGTCATCAAAAACATCATCCACTTCATCATTTTCTTCAAATTCATCTTCGTTGGCTTCGTCCATTGTATCTTCTGGAAGTTCTTCATATCCCAGATTATGCGGATCAATGAGTAAAATAACATCTTCCGCTTGTTCGGGTACTTCTACTTCATTCACGGCATCTTCTTGTAAAGGCGGTTGTTCATCAGTACTCAATACTCGGCTCCGAGGTGTAACTTTCATAGCGGCTAACCAAGATATTCCAGATTGTCTGATCCTCGGATATGGAACAAAACAAACTTGGTCTGCTTGAGAAGCCAATATGTAAGGTTCAAATTTGTTGTACCTCCGTGTAGCATTTACATCAACAACACCAAACTTGATATACCGAACACCTCTGTTGATTGTGGGGTCAAACCAGTCACATTTGAAAAGAACGCATTTAAGCTTTATTACGCCGGGAAACTCCACTTCGATGATCCCTTGTATGATTCTATAGAAATCTGTTTCACCTTTTACACAAACTCCATAATTCATTGTTGCTCGCCGACTTCCATATTCGTAAGTGTGAAAAGTGTATCCTCGTGTGAAATACATTGGTGCTGTGGTGACCTTACCGACCGGACCTTGTATCAATTCGTGAAACCACTGAGGATAAAATTGATCATCATACTGAACCTGGAACATCAACATATATACAACTTCACTGAATATATATATATATATAACTTTGTTAATTATACATAGTGTGATATGTATACCTGCGTTTTTAACCATTTCACAAAGTGTTGGTCTTTCCTTTTGTTGAGATCATTGTTTGATACTCCTGGTATAGCCTCTTCGACTTGGGCAACAAAATCGCTGTTTAAAACAAAATGATCATTAAAGTGTATATATGTGTGATAAAATTTAGAAGCAAAATAATTTTAATTACCTTTCAAATAACTCAATCTCCTCGCAGTTAAGGAGTATATATGTGTGGGCACTATGAGCGTCTTCTGAACTCGACCACCAAACTTCTTTCAGTTTTCCACCTAGCCGTCCAATCTGACAGAAAATATCTGGAACATCTTCACCAAAATATGTCGGTATAACACCACCATCATCATATCTGCTCGTAGTCCTTTTCCGTGTCTGGACTTGTGACCCAAAGTAGTAGGACGTAAAGTGAGATGTTTCCTCATTCAAACTCCCAGCAACTATTGAACCTTCCACCCTTGCCAGATTTTTTGCTTTCCCTTTCAAATATTTCATAGCTCGCTCGTAAGGATACATCCATCCATTATGAACAGGTCCACGAAGTAGTGCCTCATACGGAAGATGGATAACCAGATGTTCCATGACGTCAAAAAAGGACGGAGGAAAAATTTTCTCCAAATTGCACATCAAGATCCGGATATTCTCATCAAGTTGTCTGATGACATCTAAAGTTAAGGTGCGTGCACTGAGATCTCTGAAAAAAAGCTCCGATGCCTACAAATAATTTACAATTATAAGTTTATTTCCAAAAAGAAGAACTAATAACTTTAATAATTTGTTACCTGCAAGTGCTTCGTGAACATTTTTTGGAAGCAACTCCGCAAATGCAAATGGTAGAAGTCGTTGCATAAAAACATGACAGTCATGACTCTTCATCCCTGAAAACTTCTGTCCCTGATGATCAACACATCTTGATAGATTTGAAACATATCCATCAGAAAACTTCACATCTGATGACACCCACTTGAACAACGCTGCTTTTGCTTCTGCTGACAATCTGAAAATGGGAACTGGAATTCTCCCATCGTTTCTAATATGCAGCTCAATCCGAGAACATAATGCAGGCAAATCCAACCTTGAGTTCTTGTTTTCTTTTGTCTTGCCGGGGACATTCAACAATGTATTGATGATGTTGTCAAAGAAGTTCTTCTCTATATGCATCACGTCAAGATTGTGGCGCAGAAGTAGATCTTTCCAATATGGAAGTTCCCAAAATATACTCTTCTTGTGCCAATTATGCTGAGTCCCGTAACCATCAGACATATTTGCAGGAGTATGACAATTACCGCCTTTGATGACTGTGCTGCATCCACCATAGTAATCAATATCCTTCTCGATTTCCTCTCCAGATAAATATGATGGAGCGGTGTCCCGTACAACCTTTTTTGACCGAAACAATTTCTTGTTCCTTCGGTATGGATGGTTAATGGGAAGAAATCTTCGATGGCAATCAAACCAAGACGTCTTCCTACCATTCTTCAACTGAAATGCGTCTGTGCTTCCCATACAATATGGACAAGATAGTCTTCCATGCGTCGTCCAACCTGACAACATCCCATATGCAGGAAAGTCACTAATAGTCCACAATAGAACTGCTCGCATTGTCAAGTTTGTTTTCGTCGAACAATCATATGTTTGCACGCTTGTTGACCACAATTCCTTCAATTCTTCTATCAAAGGTTGTAGAAAAACATCAAGGGACCTCTTAGGATGTTTTGGTCCAGGTATCAATATACTCATGAAAAGCAATTCTTTTTCCATACACATCTTTGGTGGAAGGTTGTATGGCGTCAAGAAGACTGGCCAAAGCGAGTATTGTCTTCCAGACATTCCAAATGGACTAAAGCCATCTGTGCAGAGCCCAAGATAAACGTTGCGGGGGTTGCTTGCAAAATCAGGGTACACCGAATTCAAGTGCTTCCAAGCTTTTGCATCAGAGGGCTGATTGATCTCTCCTTCCTTCTGATCATGTTCTGCATGCCATCTCATCGATGCTGCCGTCTTCGCAGATTGATATAATCTCTTCAGTCTATCCTTAATAGGTAAGTACCACATCCGCTGGTACGGCACCCTATTCCGTCCACGTCCTTGCGGTTTATATCGTGGCTTCTTGCAAAATTTACACTCTAACAATTCTGCGTCTTTTCCCCAGTATATCATACAGTTGTCTATACAAACATCAATCATCTCCGAAGGTAAACCAAGACTATGAACAAGTTTCTGAATCTCATAATAAGATTCAGCACACAAATTCTCTTCAGGCAAATACTCTTTAAACAACTCAGCCCATGCATCCATACAAACTTCAGGTAAGTTATGATCAGTTTTGATATTCATCATCCTAGCTGCCAATGATAATTTAGAAAGACCTTCTCTACAACCTTCATAAATTGGCTCATTAGCTGCTGCTAGCATTTCATAAAATCTTTTTGCATCCAAGTTAGGCCCCTCTACATTTTCGACCTCCCCTATTACTGATGTAGTTTCACGAAATGCATCGGTAACCATATCATGCATTCTATCATGATCTACCATATGATCTTCTTGAATGACACTTTCAGAAGGCAAATGTGGTTCAACTCTATTACGAACATTTTCAACCTGATTACTACTACTAGCTTCATTCCTACTATCACCTTCTCCGTGGTTAAACCAAATATAGTAATGTGGAGTAAATCCTCTATTTACTATATGTTTCCAAACGGTATCACTAGCAGCAAACTTCGTATTGTTGCATTTACGACAAGGACATAACATTTTACCCGTTTCCTTTGTTAGAGGCGTCTGTCCGGCCTGGTACATGAATATCTCTGCTCCGCTGAGAAATTCGTCTGTTACTCTTCCGCTTGAATCTTTATGCGCATACATCCAACTCCGAACCTCATAAATATTTCCAGACATTTTTTTTATTTTTTTCGTTTTTTTTGCTCTTTTCGTTTTTTTGGTGCATCTTAAGAATGAGGGAGAATGTCATATTTATAGAGAAATTTCGATTTTGGTAGGTGACCATCTTACAACGGTTTTACGTGTAATGATAAATTAACTACCAAAGTGCTACTAATGTCCTCGTGATTCAGTCGTTAATTGGATGTAAATAATGGTTGTAAACAAGTCGTAAATTACAACTATTTTACGACTAGCTGGGAAGGTAGTCGTAAACTAGATGTAAAATTACAACTAATTTACGACTACACTTATTAGTTGCAAATTTACTACCAATTTACGACCAATTCTACTTTGGTCGTAAATGGGTCGTAATCTAGATCCAAAATTACGACTACATTTTTGTGGTCGTTAATGTTGGTCGTTAAGGCCACGTTTTCTTGTAGTGTCTTCCACACATTTGTAATTAGTGGTCTAATTAGACAACATCTGGCGGGCTTGTAGCTCAGAGGATTATAGCACGTGAAGGGAGGGCTCCAATTGGTAGAAAAAAACCTGTAACCTCAAGTAAAAAGTTATTCTATATATCAATTCTGCTCCCTTAGCTTTCGTCTCTCAGTGTCAAAATCTGCAAGATCCGAACTGAACCTAACCGAACCAAATGGTATTCGCATGATAACCATGATCAAATGTAAAAGAAAATTATTGATAACAAAATAAATACTATTTAAAATATTTAGATATAACATATTTTGAAAAATTTACTTTGCGCAAGGCGCGGATTATCATCTAGTGGTATACTAAAGTTGTTGCATATAACTTAATGTTTACAGAGACACTACATATGTAAACATGTACAGCTTGACATTTGCGTCTCAGCTCATTTGAAGAT
>NW_026618111.1:0-13751 GCF_000801105.2 Raphanus sativus
AAATATCTTCATGATTCTTATCAAACCAGGATGAACCACGATCTAAGAAGCTTTATTTGGAACCACTAATCAGTGGAGAATAACCAGGAAGTTGAATAAATCTCATAGGAGTTGTGAGTAAGAAGATATCCCACTTTCTATCCAGATGATTCCAGATTAGCCTGTTCGGACATATGGCAATATCTTCATGATTCTTATCAAACCAGGATGAACCACGATCTAAGAAGCTTTATTTGGAACCACTAATCAGTGGAGAATAACCAGGAAGTTGAATAAATCTCATAGGAGTTGTGAGTAAGAAGATATCCCACTTTCTATCCAGATGATTCCAGATTAGCCTGTTCGGACATATGGCAATATCTTCATGATTCTTATCAAACCAGGATGAACCACGATCTAAGAAGCTTTATTTGGAACCACTAATCAGTGGAGAATAACCAGGAAGTTGAATAAATCTCATAGGAGTTGTGAGTAAGAAGATATCCCACTTTCTATCCAGATGATTCCAGATTAGCCTGTTCGGACATATGGCAATATCTTCATGATTCTTATCAAACCAGGATGAACCACGATCTAAGAAGCTTTATTTGGAACCACTAATCAGTGGAGAATAACCAGGAAGTTGAATAAATCTCATAGGAGTTGTGAGTAAGAAGATATCCCACTTCTATCCAGATGATTCCAGATTAGCCTGTTCGGACATATGGCAATATCTTCATGATTCTTATCAAACCAGGATGAACCACGATCTAAGAAGCTTTATTTGGAACCACTAATCAGTGGAGAATAACCAGGAAGTTGAATAAATCTCATAGGAGTTGTGAGTAAGAAGATATCCCACTTTCTATCCAGATGATTCCAGATTAGCCTGTTCGGACATATGGCAATATCTTCATGATTCTTATCAAACCAGGATGAACCACGATCTAAGAAGCTTTATTTGGAACCACTAATCAGTGGAGAATAACCAGGAAGTTGAATAAATCTCATAGGAGTTGTGAGTAAGAAGATATCCCACTTTCTATCCAGATGATTCCAGATTAGCCTGTTCGGACATATGGCAATATCTTCATGATTCTTATCAAACCAGGATGAACCACGATCTAAGAAGCTTTATTTGGAACCACTAATCAGTGGAGAATAACCAGGAAGTTGAATAAATCTCATAGGAGTTGTGAGTAAGAAGATATCCCACTTTCTATCCAGATGATTCCAGATTAGCCTGTTCGGACATATGGCAATATCTTCATGATTCTTATCAAACCAGGATGAACCACGATCTAAGAAGCTTTATTTGGAACCACTAATCAGTGGAGAATAACCAGGAAGTTGAATAAATCTCATAGGAGTTGTGAGTAAGAAGATATCCCACTTTCTATCCAGATGATTCCAGATTAGCCTGTTCGGACATATGGCAATATCTTCATGATTCTTATCAAACCAGGATGAACCACGATCTAAGAAGCTTTATTTGGAACCACTAATCAGTGGAGAATAACCAGGAAGTTGAATAAATCTCATAGGAGTTGTGAGTAAGAAGATATCCCACTTTCTATCCAGATGATTCCAGATTAGCCTGTTCGGACATATGGCAATATCTTCATGATTCTTATCAAACCAGGATGAACCACGATCTAAGAAGCTTTATTTGGAACCACTAATCAGTGGAGAATAACCAGGAAGTTGAATAAATCTCATAGGAGTTGTGAGTAAGAAGATATCCCACTTTCTATCCAGATGATTCCAGATTAGCCTGTTCGGACATATGGCAATATCTTCATGATTCTTATCAAACCAGGATGAACCACGATCTAAGAAGCTTTATTTGGAACCACTAATCAGTGGAGAATAACCAGGAAGTTGAATAAATCTCATAGGAGTTGTGAGTAAGAAGATATCCCACTTTCTATCCAGATGATTCCAGATTAGCCTGTTCGGACATATGGCAATATCTTCATGATTCTTATCAAACCAGGATGAACCACGATCTAAGAAGCTTTATTTGGAACCACTAATCAGTGGAGAATAACCAGGAAGTTGAATAAATCTCATAGGAGTTGTGAGTAAGAAGATATCCCACTTTCTATCCAGATGATTCCAGATTAGCCTGTTCGGACATATGGCAATATCTTCATGATTCTTATCAAACCAGGATGAACCACGATCTAAGAAGCTTTATTTGGAACCACTAATCAGTGGAGAATAACCAGGAAGTTGAATAAATCTCATAGGAGTTGTGAGTAAGAAGATATCCCACTTTCTATCCAGATGATTCCAGATTAGCCTGTTCGGACATATGGCAATATCTTCATGATTCTTATCAAACCAGGATGAACCACGATCTAAGAAGCTTTATTTGGAACCACTAATCAGTGGAGAATAACCAGGAAGTTGAATAAATCTCATAGGAGTTGTGAGTAAGAAGATATCCCACTTTCTATCCAGATGATTCCAGATTAGCCTGTTCGGACATATGGCAATATCTTCATGATTCTTATCAAACCAGGATGAACCACGATCTAAGAAGCTTTATTTGGAACCACTAATCAGTGGAGAATAACCAGGAAGTTGAATAAATCTCATAAGTGTTGTGAGTAAGAAGATATCCCACTTTCTATCCAGATGATTCCAGATTAGCCTGTTCGGACATATGCCATTATCTTCATGATTCTTATCAAACCAGGATGAACCACGATCTAAGAAGCTTTATTTGGAACCACTAATCAGTGGAGAATAACCAGGAAGTTGAATAAATCTCATAGGAGTTGTGAGTAAGAAGATATCCCACTTTCTATCCAGATGATTCCAGATTAGCCTGTTCGGACATATGGCAATATCTTCATGATTCTTATCAAACCAGGATGAACCACGATCTAAGAAGCTTTATTTGGAACCACTAATCAGTGGAGAATAACCAGGAAGTTGAATAAATCTCATAGGAGTTGTGAGTAAGAAGATATCCCACTTTCTATCCAGATGATTCCAGATTAGCCTGTTCGGACATATGGCAATATCTTCATGATTCTTATCAAACCAGGATGAACCACGATCTAAGAAGCTTTATTTGGAACCACTAATCAGTGGAGAATAACCAGGAAGTTGAATAAATCTCATAGGAGTTGTGAGTAAGAAGATATCCCACTTTCTATCCAGATGATTCCAGATTAGCCTGTTCGGACATATGGCAATATCTTCATGATTCTTATCAAACCAGGATGAACCACGATCTAAGAAGCTTTATTTGGAACCACTAATCAGTGGAGAATAACCAGGAAGTTGAATAAATCTCATAGGAGTTGTGAGTAAGAAGATATCCCACTTTCTATCCAGATGATTCCAGATTAGCCTGTTCGGACATATGGCAATATCTTCATGATTCTTATCAAACCAGGATGAACCACGATCTAAGAAGCTTTATTTGGAACCACTAATCAGTGGAGAATAACCAGGAAGTTGAATAAATCTCATAGGAGTTGTGAGTAAGAAGATATCCCACTTTCTATCCAGATGATTCCAGATTAGCCTGTTCGGACATATGGCAATATCTTCATGATTCTTATCAAACCAGGATGAACCACGATCTAAGAAGCTTTATTTGGAACCACTAATCAGTGGAGAATAACCAGGAAGTTGAATAAATCTCATAGGAGTTGTGAGTAAGAAGATATCCCACTTTCTATCCAGATGATTCCAGATTAGCCTGTTCGGACATATGGCAATATCTTCATGATTCTTATCAAACCAGGATGAACCACGATCTAAGAAGCTTTATTTGGAACCACTAATCAGTGGAGAATAACCAGGAAGTTGAATAAATCTCATAGGAGTTGTGAGTAAGAAGATATCCCACTTTCTATCCAGATGATTCCAGATTAGCCTGTTCGGACATATGGCAATATCTTCATGATTCTTATCAAACCAGGATGAACCACGATCTAAGAAGCTTTATTTGGAACCACTAATCAGTGGAGAATAACCAGGAAGTTGAATAAATCTCATAGGAGTTGTGAGTAAGAAGATATCCCACTTTCTATCCAGATGATTCCAGATTAGCCTGTTCGGACATATGGCAATATCTTCATGATTCTTATCAAACCAGGATGAACCACGATCTAAGAAGCTTTATTTGGAACCACTAATCAGTGGAGAATAACCAGGAAGTTGAATAAATCTCATAGGAGTTGTGAGTAAGAAGATATCCCACTTTCTATCCAGATGATTCCAGATTAGCCTGTTCGGACATATGGCAATATCTTCATGATTCTTATCAAACCAGGATGAACCACGATCTAAGAAGCTTTATTTGGAACCACTAATCAGTGGAGAATAACCAGGAAGTTGAATAAATCTCATAGGAGTTGTGAGTAAGAAGATATCCCACTTTCTATCCAGATGATTCCAGATTAGCCTGTTCGGACATATGGCAATATCTTCATGATTCTTATCAAACCAGGATGAACCACGATCTAAGAAGCTTTATTTGGAACCACTAATCAGTGGAGAATAACCAGGAAGTTGAATAAATCTCATAGGAGTTGTGAGTAAGAAGATATCCCACTTTCTATCCAGATGATTCCAGATTAGCCTGTTCGGACATATGGCAATATCTTCATGATTCTTATCAAACCAGGATGAACCACGATCTAAGAAGCTTTATTTGGAACCACTAATCAGTGGAGAATAACCAGGAAGTTGAATAAATCTCATAAGTGTTGTGAGCAAGAAGATATCCCACCTTCTATCCAGATGATTCTAGATTTGCCTGTTCGGACATATGCCATTATCTTCATGATTTTTATCAAACCAGGATGAACCTGTGGAAATGAAGCTAATAGAAGTATGAATATGAAAAGGAAGAGATGATCAAGTCTTGAAATGCATCCGGTTAAGCACAGGTTGAATAAAGTCTTCTGTCCACACAAGTTAAGTCCTGGAGTGTCCTGCAAGGCAAGAGAAAGGCTAATTTGAGCAGGAAGGAGGCTTACCCCGTTGACAACAAACCGGGGCTGAAAGAAGAAGAGAGGATCAGGTGTTACATACTGAAGAAGAGATGTTACACCTTGAAGAGGAGATGTTCCGAGCTTATTTGACAAAGGCAGTACCACATTTCAACCTAGATGATTCAAACTCTTATCTTGGATCACAAGAGAAGTTTAAACTTGCCTACTTGTGTTCTGAAGTCAAAGAGACCGTTGGGAAGCCTTGGAGGCAAGTGGAATATAAAATGGGAAGATCACATGTCTGATAAGGAGGAGAGAGACATATGAGATGTCACTTTCACCCCAACTGTCCGAACCTGTGCTGTCTCTTTCCTGCCTACTCTGATCATCTTCAGCCTACTCTGATCATCTCCAGCCTATTCTGATCATCCTAAACCTATTCTGGTCGTCCATAATAGCTTCTAGTTGTTTATTATTTATTTTTGTATGTTTCCCATTTCATTTTGCCTTTAAAAGGATGTATGGTGAGCATAATGAAATTAAGTGAGTGTGGGGGTTTCCCCTCTCCTTCTCCACGACTTCTGAGTATTATTAGTCTTTTCTCTTCTTATTCTACCTCTTTCTTAGACTCTAAATCTCTCTGAATCTTCCTGATACTCATATTCTCATATACTCTTGAGATTAGACTAAGTATACTCATGAAAGATCAGACCTCTTTCATTCATCACTTTCAAACTCTCTTATGTCATTAATGGCTACTCTCAAACACACACAGCCTATGTCTTCTGATTTCCAACATGGTATCAGAGCTAGGTTCATCAGAACTTGGTTCTTAGCTTCCGCAAGCTCATAGCTTCTCTCATGCCATTTCCAAACCAAGATGAAGCTTCCTGTTCAGCCGGCTGTAAAACTTCTTGATGAAGAAGGTGCGCACATACATGGCGTCCAGAAGCTGTCTCTGGTTGCTCTCCACGTTCTCATGTCCATCCTTGAAGAATGAAGGCCATGGAAGCAAAGGTTATGAAGCGGTCTAACTAGCCTCTTCAGCAAACCAGTCCAGGCGGTTCTTATGGTGACTCAAACATGAAGAAAGAAGGTGAATTTGGCATGGTGGGTTCAAGAGAGAGGTCCATGGAGGAAGGAGATGTTGGGGTCGACACCAACTGCTCTGTTCTTGCTGTGGAGGATCAGAGAACTAACACTAGTTCTCTGGCTGTAAGGAAACTCTTTCTCTTGTTTAAAGTTTGAGCATTTAAAATGATTGTGCTGTGTGATGTTGTGTTGACTAGAACCTATGGATATGCTTAAGGGTTGTGATTGATGATTGAATGATTAAAAATGCTTGCTCCTGTTCTCTAATGTTGCATATCAGTAACTGAGTGCATTCTTGAAGTAGACAGATTTAAATTATTGCATTGGGTCTGGTTGTTATTGAGACATTATTTTGGCTTCAACTTCAGTTATAAATGTCTTGTATTTAACTAGGATGATAGAATAAATTCTTGTCCAGCATACTTGTATTAGAAACTAATTAAGGTGTTGAGATGAAGCAAATAAGATGCAGCTAGTGTGATTACATAAGAAGGAATCAGGCGCATGAGAAACAAGCAAAGGAGGAGCTTACTTGAGAAGCAAGTATGTCCGTACACATCTAAGGCTATGTGTGGAGTACAAGGCAAGGAAGTGAACCAAAGGGAAGTATTAACTTACCTTGACACTTACCTTGACGAGAAGAAGCAAGAGAGACGTTGGGAGAACAAGATCACATGTCTGGTTAAGCTCCAAGTCAAATGGAACCGTTGGGTCCTGTCACTATCTCGGCTCAGACCTGCGCACACAGCCTTGGACTCACTCTCCTTTGTTTATTACTTTCCTAGATATTTCCTAGACAAGTATTATTCTATTCAGCCTGATTTCTCTATTTATGTAACACTTGAACCATACCAAATTTAATATCAAGAATTATGTCTTTTATTCTCTTTGTCTCTCAATCTCGCTACTCTCTCTCACTCATCTCTCCATACTTCTAATCTTATCATTCTTTCATGGTATCAGAGCTACTAAGCTCTTGAGACCTAATACTTCCGCAAACACATTCTCTGTTTTTTCTCCATTTCTTTTCATCCGTGAGACATCTTGTTCTTGTTCTAGTTCTATTTTTGGCAAAGTTCTTGGTGTTCTTGAGGTGTTCTTCAAGTTCATCTCCAGATTTTACCAAAAATAGCAAAGTTTGTTCAAACTGTTCTTGAGAGTTCTGTTTCTTTCTTTTCAAAAAACACCTTGTCCAACTATTCTTGAGCTGTTCTTATGGATCCCAACTCTGGTTCCTCTCATGAAAACTCAAGAATGGTGACTATTCCAGTTACTCTCAAAGGAGGTAACTACTTACACTGGGCGCGGCTAACCAAGACAGCTCTAGGAGGCAGAGGTCTCTGGGGAGTTGTTGAAGAAGGCTTGGACACCAAGAAGAAGACTATCCTAGGAGAGGATGGTAAGGAGGTGGTGGAAGCTGATGCGGATGCTGGGAACAAGAAGAGAGTTCAAGAGGATCTCCTGGTTCTGTCCATCCTTCAACACAGCCTGGAACCAACAATCTTGGAAGCCTATGACTACTGTGAGACTTCCAAAGACTTGTGGGACACACTCAAGAAGGTGTTTGGTAATGTCTCCAACATCAACCGTGTGTATGAAGTCAAGAGGGCTATCAATAACTTGTGTCAGGAGGATACTGAGTTTGATAAACATTTTGGGAAGTTCAGATCCCTTTGGGCAGAGCTGGAAATGTTGAGACCAGCAACCTTGGACCCTGATGTGTTGAATGAGAGAAGGGAACAAGACAAAGTCTTTGCTTTGCTGTTCACTCTCAACCCCGGGTATAATGACCTAATCAAACACATCCTAAGGGGAGTGAGTCTCCCATCTCTTGATGATGTTTGTGCTCAGATTCAAAAGGAGAAGGGCTCTGTGGGGCTCTTTGGAGGAAAAGGAGCTCTTATGATTGCAAACCAAGCCAAAGAAGAAGAAGAGATGGGCGTGGCAAACAAGGGCTCTTACAAACCAGAAGAGAAGAAAGTGTGGGTGTGTGATCACTGCAAGAAGAAGGGTCACGGCAAGGACAAATGCTGGATTCTCCACCCACATCTCAAGCCTCAGAAGTTCAGGACTCCATATGCTGATGCTAGAGCCCATTTCTCTGGTGAGATGGGAGGTTCATCTACACCAAAGCAAGCAATGGTTCCTGGTGATGGAAAGGCCTTAACATTCAGTGGGAGTTCAGCCATGGGAACTGCTCAGGATGAGACTATTAGGAGGTCAGACCTTCAGGCTCTCATCAAAGTCCTCAAGGACAACTCTGGTAACACACTTGGTATCTCTCTTAATGCATCCTTACAATCACCTATTGCTTGCATTACTTCAACTCATGAAACTAGTTGTGTTAAGCCTCTTGTAATTGATTCAGGAGCTTCTCATCACATGATTAGTGATTCTAGGTTGATTAGTAATGTTAAACCTGCTCTAGGAAATGTGATGATTGCAAATGGGGATAAGATACCAATTAGAGGTGTTGGAACTCTTAAACTGTTTGAAAAAGATACTAGTGCCTTTTATATGCCATCCTTTGCATCTAATCTGTTATCTGTGAAAAAGGTCACTAATGATTTAAATTGCAAAGTGATATTTAGTCCTAATGAGGTTATGTTTCAGGATATTGAGACTAGTAGGTTGCTTGGCAATGGTGTGAGCAAGGGAGACTTGTACCTTCTTGAAGACATCAAGCCAGCAGCTGATTTATCTACTGCTTTCATTTCAATTCCTGTTAACAATAATGTATTATGGCATGCTAGACTAGGTCATCCACACTCTAGGGCTCTGAACCTTTTATTGCCTAATGTTTCTTTAAAAATGATGGCTGTGAAGCTTGTATTCTTGGCAAACATTGCAAGACTGTGTTTCCTAAGTCTTCCACGATTTATGAACACTGCTTTGATCTTATTCATTCTGATGTGTGGACTGCACCATGCATATCTAGGGAGAATCATAAGTATTTTGTCACCTTTATTGATCAAAAATCGAAATACACTTGGCTTACCATGATTCAGACCAAAGATAGGGTGCTAGATGCTTTCATAAATTTTCAAAACTATATAACTAACCAATTCAATGTTAAGATCAAAGTATTCAGGTCAGATAATGGAGGAGAATACACAAGTCATGCATTCAAAAATCACCTTGCCAAACACGGCATCATCCATCAAACAAGTTGCCCTTATACACCACAACAAAATGGTGTAGCTGAGAGGAAGAATAGACATTTGATGGAAGTGGCAAGGTGTATGATGTTCTATACCAACGTGCCCAAACGTTTCTGGAGTGATGCAGTCATGACAGCATGTTACCTTATCAATAGAACCCCAACAAGAGTACTAGATGACCTCACTCCATATGAGGTATTGAACAACAAGAAACCCTCCCTTGATCACTTGCGTGTATTTGGGTGCTTGTGTTATGTGTTACAGCCAGGTATGCAGCGGAACAAACTAGAGGCCAGAAGCACTAAGGCTGTATTCATTGGCTACTCTACCACTCAGAAAGGCTACAAATGCTATGATCCCAACATGAGGAGGGTTCATGTGTCAAGAGATGTCAAGTTTGTGGAATCAAGGGGGTTTTATGAGGAGAAGAGTTGGGATGAGCTCAAGGACCTCTCTCAATCATCCACTGATAGGGCAAACAATTTGAGAAGAATTATGGAGTCTCTTGGCATCCATATGCCTCAGCCGAGTCAAAATCAAAGTGATGGAGCTGGTGGTTCTGACAATGGGAGTGCTGGAGCAGGAAATCAACCTCCAGCAGCTGTGAGTGAAGAGGTTACTCCGGCAAGTGAGGATTCCCATCCTAATCCTGAAGGGGGGAATCAAGAAGCATCACCACACAGTGATCAGGTTCATGATCAGGATGGAAATGCAAATACACCAGCTGAGGAGCAACAAGTTGGGGAACACATAGTAGAGAACCAGAATGTGGAAGAGGAACAGGTAGCTCAACCAATGCTTAGGAGAAGCACAAGGGAGAGAAGACCAGCCTCAAACTGGACAAATACAAGAGTGTACTTCAACAATCAAGCAGTAGCTCATCCAACTCAAGCAGTGTGTTCTCTAGCTCAGTATCCAGTGGAACATCAAGCTTTCATGATCAGCTTAGATGAAGAATACATCCCAAGGTCTTATGAAGAAGCTATGGCATTGGATGAGTGGCGTGAGTCAGTTGGAGATGAGGTTGGGGCTATGATCAAAAATGGCACATGGTATGAGACCAAACTCCCAAAAGGCAAGAAGGCAGTAACAAGCAGACTTCTCTTTACCATCAAGTATCAAGCAAATGGAAAGCCAGAAAGGAGGAAGACAAGACTTGTAGCAAGAGGCTACACTCAAGTTTATGGAGAAGATTACTTGGATACCTTTGCACCAGTGGCAAAGCTACACACGATCAGAGTGGTTCTCTCACTGGCAGTGAACCTAGAGTGGGATCTATGGCAGATGGATGTCAAGAATGCTTTCCTACAAGGTGAACTAGAAGATGAAGTCTATATGAGGCCACCTCCTGGTATGGAAGATCTTGTACAACCAGGAAATGTTCTCAGGCTAAGGAAAGCAATCTATGGGTTAAAGCAATCCCCAAGAGCCTGGTACCACAAGCTCAGCACAACACTAAATGGAAGAGGGTTCAACAAGTCTGAAGCTGATCACACTTTGTTTACACTGACCACGGAACAAGGTATCATAGTCATCCTGATATATGTGGATGACATTATCATTACAGGCAGTGATAAAGAAGGTATCATCTTAACTAAGGCTTTTCTTAAATCCTCATTTGATATCAAAGACTTGGGAGAACTAAAGTACTTTCTAGGGATTGAGATATGCCGATCTAAAGAGGGGCTATTCTTAAACCAGAGAAAGTACACACTTGATATGTTGAGTGAGGCAGGTGATCTAGGTGCAAAGAAAGCAAAGACTCCATTGGAAGATGGGTACAAAGTATTGCGAAAGGGGGAGTTTGAGGATAAACCATTTGAAGATGTCAAGAGGTACAGAAGAATGGTGGGAAAACTCATCTATCTAACCATCACAAGGCCAGATATATGCTTTGCCGTGAACCAAGTGAGCCAGCAGATGCAAGCACCAAAAGTTCATCATTGGGGCATGGTTGAGAGGA
Source organism: Raphanus sativus (assembly GCF_000801105.2). Lineage (NCBI taxonomy): Eukaryota > Viridiplantae > Streptophyta > Magnoliopsida > Brassicales > Brassicaceae > Raphanus > Raphanus sativus. Next base: position 11,157 of record NW_026618111.1, read on the forward strand.
TTCTAAGGTATCTAAGAGAAGCACCAGGACAAGGAATCTGGATGGGGTGCAATAAGAGCACTGAGATAGTTGGATACTGTGATGCTGATTGGGCAGGAGATAGAGTTGATAGGAGATCAACTACTGGCTATTGCACTTTCATTGGAGGCAACTTGGTGACTTGGAAGAGCAAGAAACAAAAGGTTGTGTCTTGTTCAAGTGCTGAAGCTGAGTATAGGGCAATGAGGAAGCTGACAAGTGAGTTGATCTGGATCAAGGGGTTGCTTAAGGATTTGGGAATTGAGTTCACAACACCTATCACCATGCATTGTGACAACCAGGCAGCTATACACATTGCCAGCAACTCTGTCTTCCACGAGAGAACCAAGCACATTGAGGTTGATTGTCACAAAGTGAGGCAAGCAGTTGAACAGAAGGTCATACTCCCATGCTACACCAGAAGTGAGGATCAGTTGGCAGATATCTTCACCAAGGCTGCAAGTTCTAAAGTCTGCGAGTCCATTCATTCAAAGCTTGGACTTGTGGATCTTTCATCTCAGTGATCCCCTCATCATGAAGTGTTCTACTCTTTCCTTGGTGTGTTTTTGTCCCACTGGGTTTTGCACATCAAGGTTTTAATGAGGGAATGCTTCATGATCTTCCAAGCTTGACTTGTTCCATATGGTCAAGCTTGAGGGGGAGTGTTGAGATGAAGCAAATAAGATGCAGCTAGTGTGATTACATAAGAAGGAATCAGGCGCATGAGAAACAAGCAAAGGAGGAGCTTACTTGAGAAGCAAGTATGTCCGTACACATCTAAGGCTATGTGTGGAGTACAAGGCAAGGAAGTGAACCAAAGGGAAGTATTAACTTACCTTGACACTTACCTTGACGAGAAGAAGCAAGAGAGACGTTGGGAGAACAAGATCACATGTCTGGTTAAGCTCCAAGTCAAATGGAACCGTTGGGTCCTGTCACTATCTCGGCTCAGACCTGCGCACACAGCCTTGGACTCACTCTCCTTTGTTTATTACTTTCCTAGATATTTCCTAGACAAGTATTATTCTATTCAGCCTGATTTCTCTATTTATGTAACACTTGAACCATACCAAATTTAATATCAAGAATTATGTCTTTTATTCTCTTTGTCTCTCAATCTCGCTACTCTCTCTCACTCATCTCTCCATACTTCTAATCTTATCATTCTTTCATAAGGTTGCTGCAAAATGATTGTCTTGTGGCTGTCTAAAGGTTGAGACATCTAGACTAAAGTCTAAGAGTTGTTTTAGACAGTGTGTGATTGCCTAAATGTATTGTCTTGTTTCCTGATCAGATATTGCTTGCATTTAGAGAAAATGATGGCTTGCATTAGCGGACCTTAATTCATAAGAATCTGTCTAATGCAAAGCTAGGAACATTGGTGTATCAAGCTTGAAGATTAGTCAAGTCTTGATCCCAATGCAAAGTTGTCTTATCTTGTTTGGAGGTTGCATGTTGTTTAAGGATGTGATCTGAGTTCATACATCTTCCCCAAGGAAAGAGAAAGGCGTGGTCCATTGTAAGAGACAATGAGAGTTGCTTGTGATGTAGGGACTGGTTATAAGAAGCGCAGGCCAAGAGGGTTGTTGAGCTCCTGGTCCAAGACACACAAGAAAAGAAGGTCACCACTTAAGTCAAGAGGAAGACCGGTGATCCAATGGTACTTAAAGCTTAAGGCAGATGGTGAATCAGTGATTTAAGCGCAGCTGTTAGGGTGGTGTGCTCCTGATTTTAAGCTTAGTGAAGCTCACTTTCAAGCTTGAATCTATACACAATTCAAGCTTGAGGTGGGGATCATTATCATTTTAGAGTTTAGAAAGAGTATTAACAGATTGAGAGAGTTTGTGAATCAAACATCTAAGAGTTTAAGAACAAAGAAATCATTTTTACTATTTGAGAGCTCATACAGCTTAAAGTTTGCGCAAATGATTACAAGAGTATATATAGGTGAAGAGTAAAGTAGATTAGGGTATCTAAGTCACTATTCAAACATGTGAAGTCAAGAGGAGCTTATGGCTGAGAATGGTCACACGCGGGTAAGACCAGTCAATGGCACGCCTCTCCTTGCCAGCCTGGTTCAAGCCATGTGGATAAGAAACCTTATCCACAAACGGTCACAAACAGTAGTGTGATCACTCCTTCCTTTGCTCACACGCTGACCTAACTTGCTTTACACTTCTGGTTCCTTGCTTCACACTTATTTGCTTTCTTGATTCCAAAGTTTCCAAATAGTGTTTTCCAAATAGTAAAATAGTGAATTCGCTATTTTACTATTACACTATTTGGTCCATCTCTTCCCATACTCTCATAAGATCATACTGAGCTTCTCCTCATTATTATCACCTCATTTTAACACTCCCCCTCAAGCTTGACCATGTGAAACAAGTCAAGCTTGGAAGGACCATGAGATCTCCCTCGTTAAACCTCATTAAAGAAAACCCATTGGACAAAACCTTAATGAGGAAAGAGTAGAGATCACATGATCAGGAGAGTGTATAAACTAGTGCTTAGGCGGAAAGATCAATGAGCCCCAATCTGATATGAATGGACTCCATTGTCTTTTGCCTTGCTGCCTTT